>NC_056725.1:639268114-639350614 GCF_019279795.1 Protopterus annectens
CTTTCTTTCTCTTTCTCTCTCTCTCTCTCTCTCTCTCTTCCTCTCTGCCTCCAGACGGTGCAATGAAAGTATTGCATGCGTGGACTGGAGTACAGGATGCTTTTGTAGGTATCTGCATATGTCCATGTGATGGCCTCTGCACCAATTGTTAGCCAGCATTTGCTGATTGCATGCAGCCAGTTGTGTACTGATTGCAGTTCTCACTGTGATTTCAGGACAGTGCTATAAAAGGGTATGTGAGATAGGCGTTGCCCTTTCAGATTGTAAGGGCGGGGACCATGCTGGTATGCTGTGGACACTGTTTGGTGAGTGTATAGGTTAGTATCTCTCTCATAATTCAGGCTGTGTTGTAGATTAACATTTCTCCATTCATCTCTCCTGTTTCCTGTACTAAGTGTGTATGTACACTGACACCTACAACTATATATATATATATATATATATATATATATATATATATATATATATATATATATATATATATATATATATATATATATATATATATATATATATATATATATATATATATATATAATAACTGACATTATTACCTACTAGCTACCAACTAGCATGGCTGTTTCTGTTCACACACTACTATTATAGAAATCCACTACATTTGACAGTAAATATACATGACATGCTTTGTGTACTACACATCCTATATTCCCTTTACAGTCATTCCTACTATTACATGATATATTTATTGTAGCACAATGTTCTTATATAACAGTCATGGCTTAGTGGTAAGTCATGCAGACTACTGTTTCCAAGGTCCTGGGTTCGGGACTGACAGTGGGATTTTATTTTGCTTTTGAACAGACTACAGGACCTGTCATTCAGAGTGACTAAGGCACTTTTAAGCTGTTTTAACCGGGCTAGTGCTGGTTTGCGCTGAGCTCCCGCATGCACACTGGCGTTCAGCTCCGCGCACACCCACTTACAACTGCTTAAAAGTGCTTACTCGTGCGCACACCTGTGCTATTTTCTTTGAAAGAAATGAAAATGAGGAGACAGGAAAGTGGTGAAAAAGGGGTCACAAAGAGGGTAAGACAGTAGGGAAACAAGCTTGGGTTTTGCAGGAGGGATGTAGGTAAGGCCCATAGCTGCCCATTTCGTCATCAGCAACAGCTGTGCATATGTTTGTAATTTGGTGTGACATTTGAAACCTTCCACCCCTGAGAGAGGTGTAAGGACAACAATAATACTTGTTGTACAGCCAATTGTAATTGACAGTTTCCATGTCCAGCAGACATGTGTGCGAAATGGGCAGCTATGTATGGGGTGTAATTTTTTGGTGGGTATAGAGTGCCCTTTTTTTTTTTTTTTTTTTTTTTTTCAGGTGAGAGTGGTATGTCAGGTAAAGGAATTCAGAACTTTGAAAAGCGTAAAAGAAACCAATAAAAACAAACGGAGCAAATGTCAGTAGAAAAACAATTTACTATAAGCGCTTTCGGTAAAACCAATGCTTCACCTTCTTCAGATACCTGTCAGTATCTGAAGAAGGTGAAGCATTGGTTTTACTGAAAGCGCTTAGAGTAAATTGTTTTTCTACTGACATTTGCTCCATTTGTTTTTATTGGTTTCTTTTATGCTTTTCAAAGTTCTTAGTTTGTTCTACCATTTGTTTTGTTTGAGGTAAAGGAAGTCGGTATAGCTAGTTGGGTAGGTCACCAGACAAGACAAACAAGACGCATACAGGGGCGGTGTATAACACGTGTGGGGGGGTTACACAATTGACGGGGACGGATGTTTGGATATCCAGAGCCCATGAGCCCACAGATGGCAACAGTGGAACTGATATCCCCACCCATGGGCAGTTGCCACTGTACCTTCACTGCCCAGGACAGGGCTGTGCTGGGGGCTGTGTAGGCCGGGCAACAGGAATGCCCGTTAGTTGTGCCACCTGTGCCTCAAGCTGGCGTAGGGGCCCAAGAACAGCTTCCTGGATCTCCCTACGCACCACAGTCCGGACCGCTACGGAGGATGAGTGGTGGTTCTCCTCCGGCCACACTTGCAGAGGGGGGACGAGCCCCATCCCCTGCAGCGCTTCCACCCGCAGGTGGCACAGGGCCACTGAAGGAGGGTCCGGACTGGGCACTACTGCCAGGTGCACTTGCCAGCTGAGGTGGGAGAGGTGGGTCCGCTGGAACCCGCCTTCCCTGTCGTCCTATGTTTTGCATTATGTCATGACAGTTTGGGTTAGTAACATACAATACCATTCGCAATTATTTGTAACAGCATGCATTAGTATTCCCATTAACCAAACACCCAGATATTCACACCATTGAACAGCAAGCATAACACATGCATAATTTGAACAGCAATACACAGTCCAACAACATGCAGGCTTGATTGATGGCAACAGGCCATCAGGTTTGGATGTATGAACAGGGCAGATGCATCAACATACATGCAAATATGTATGTCCCAACGGGACAAATGTCCAGGGATGTTAATTGTGATTGCACATACCAATTTCACGTGGAATGGATTATATGTGGTTATAGGGTAGGGTGAAGAAAATATAATTAATACCTTCAAATACCTATACATATGCTGTACATTTCTAATAGCTGCAGATATATACACACTACAGTTCTACCTATAGTTTCCTATGTGATAACTACTTCAAGTTGGTGATAGGAATGTTACTGCTACATCAGTATACATTTTCATTTTTATTCATACACGTTCATATCTGGCTCTGTTCAGCTACATCATCCTGCTACATTTGCTTTATATAGCTATAGACAACTGTGGATGTTTGGTATTTCAGACAATCATACTATCTGCATATTGCAGACTGAGAGCAACATATCCAGATTTTGGGATACATATTCCAGCTGCAGGAACATTTTGAACACATTTCGCAGTTTGGTTCTGCTTGTCACATTCATTTCATTCTGTACTGACTGCAGTATACTTTATTCAGGAGTTATTACTACTTTATTGGTGGATTCATAACTCTTTCACACACTCTCTCACTTGTTTTATTTTTACAATTCAGGATGGTACTTACTTCTAGGCTTTATTGACATGTTTTACCTGTAGTTATTACAATCCTTTCCAACAGTCTCACTTCTGTCATGTTTCAGTATTTCAACAGGGATATATTTCACACATGTGAGTTGCTCATCTTCTGCAGCTGTGCTTTTCAGCCTGCTGCAGGTTGTGTACTATTATATTACAGGTGGGGCATCTTTATTTCAGACATTTTCATTTTTCTGTTTGGATTACAGACTGCAACACACTTTTGTAATCGAGCAATACTTGCAAACACTCTTACACTGTTACTTGCACATTTTATTACTTAGTGACTACACTGCACTCTTTTGCTAACTGTCATACTTTTATATTTATTTACAGTTACAGGGAGGGGATTACTGACCTGCCTGGTGGCGCAACCGCACCAGCCTATCGCCATAGGCTCTGCGGTTCGCAGAACGGACACCTGCAGCTGTAATATAAATAAAGTAATATTGGAATACACATCTCCATAATATCAGCTAGGTTAATTTCTTACATACATAATTAGATGTAACTTACTCAGTAGTGGGGCTTTGGGCATTTGCCGGGCCTCCTGGATCCAAAGGTTCAGTTGGTCCTGCTTACGTCTCTTCAGGTCCGCATGGTGGTGACGGACCTGCTCACCAGTCCTTGGAATCCCTGTGGCACTGGTGAGATCATGAGCCAACCGGTCCCACGCCTCAGCCCTATATGCTCCCCACAGGACCTGGCCCTGCATGAGTTGGGCCTCATGATTGTGGACAAGGAGCCAGACCATATATCTGGACTCCTCAACGCCCCACCTCTGTACTCGGAAGCAACTACCCTCACCTACTCCTGACATTCTGGCTGCAAGTTAGTTCTACAATCGGTTATGCTGTGTATTCCCGCCTATGGGGATTATATATGCCATTTTCCCGCACTTATCTGTGATTGGCCATTTTGGAATTGTATCAGCTTCACAAAACCTGCTTTGTCATGCTCCTCTTTCTATTCATTCCTATATATTTTCTATTACTGCATTTCTAAGTACAGCTGTCATGGCTTAGTGGTTCAGTGTCTTCACTATGGTGCATGGTATCCTGGGTATGAACCTGGCCACTGCTTTTTATATTTTATGACTGTCTAGACAGGCTAGGAGGTGTGTCTGTGTAAAGGCAGTTTTGTTACAGCTTGCTCAACGTTGCCCGTCGGTTAGCTTGTTGGCGCGGTGCGCAGCTCCACGCAAACGGGTTACGCTGGTTTATACCTCATTTGGCTGTCAGCATGCATATTACGCTCAGCTCAGCTAGGGACACAGTTTCAGCGTGTTAAACCACGGCACACCTACGGGCACTCATTTTGCACCTGTTGAACCACTGCTCACCTACGGGCACTCATTTTGCACCTGTTAAACCACTGCTCACCTTCGGGCACTCATTTTACACCTGTTAAACCACTGCTCACCTACAGGCAGATGCACTCACCTTGTTAAACTGTAGCTCAGTTATAGGCACATCTGGCATTTGTTATTATTTTTTTATCTCACATTTCTTCAACATAAATGGCCTATTTCATTACATTTTACATAAAATATAATTTTATATGTGTACATATATGTCAGGGACTTGTTTCGTGCTTATTTCACTAAAAATAAAAATTGATGTTGGGGGGGCTCTAACCATGACTGCCTGCTCTTCAGCCAACGTCTCTACCGCTACGCTACTGCTTTTTGGCTTACTTTGCATAGTTAGTTCTTATATGCTTTTCCACTTACTGCTAACTGTGGCTAAGCTACGGGCATGCCCGCACAAACGAGCGCACTCACGGGCAAACATCTTTACAATTTAAAAAAAATATAACATGTTCATTTATATAATTTTATGTTCATAGTCTGTGGGAGCATGTGTTGTGTTGTGTTTATTCACATTTCCATGTACTCTGTCGTGGGGGTTTACTTTAGGCACTTTTACTCTTCTGGGGGCGTGTCCGCTTGCAGGGCTCGGCCTACGGACACGCCCCCTACTGTCTTCCATGGACCGTGTAAGCCTTAGGTGTGATTCAGCATGCCCTCATGCATATGCATGACATGCTGACGTCACACCGTTTAACTGCAGCCTCCGTGTAAGCCTTGTAACTCTTACACGGAGGCTTCGTGAATCCTGCCCTTGATTTTGACTGGCATTCCAGTAATGTATTTAAAAAGTAATTTATTTTTTCATGCCTCACAACCTGTTTCCATCTGGATATTAAGTAAGTTGTCATGTAGCCAATGCATTGAAATATTTTTTTCTTCTACACTTCACTTTGTCTTGATTGGACTCTCGTAATGATTGTTTGGCACCCAGGGCAGCGTATTTAATTAAAGTTCCAGTTGTTGTGGTTTTGAGCATAGCTCCACCCCTTTCTAGTTGGTCACACCCTGTCCCATTGGCCCCACCCACTCAGCTGTCTTCTGCAGCCCTCCTTTAATTTGAAGTCAGCAGCCGCCACTGTTTCCAGCTATTCCTGTCAGTGTGTGTCATTAACATTGAGTAGTTCCAGTCTACTTCTTCATAGTGGGCAGCATTATCATTTTTAGCATAAGTGACAACTTCCTTAATGGTATTAAAAAAGACAAAGGTAGCACTAATCACTGAAATGGCTACACCCACCAGTTATATTTTCTTATATACCAAGAGATACAAAGTTATAAAGTATCTCTATCTGCAGGTAGAAACAAAAAAACAGTTTAGAAAAAAAGATACCCAGACAGTTCCAATTGTAGGAGCAACAGGACTAGTAAAAATATATAATCATACTTAAATATGCTACCAATATATGTAACCCTGTATGAACTGCAGACAACTCTGGGAAAATTGCAGGTGCTGAGAAGACCACTCTTCACTAATATCACACAGACTGAAGCCATATTGATTTAATGAATTTTAGTATGCCCTGACATTAATTCCCATTAAGGTATGTAAAAAACCTAAGCATTTGGAGAAATTAAACAAGAGTAACATTAATATGTCATCCAGACATAATGGTATTTTTTTGAACAACAGATTCAATAATATGTAAATTTAATTATTGCAGTTGTTCAACTAAATATTAACATCTCTGTAACCACAGTAGATAAACCCAAACTACCAGTCCATCTTTCACTTGTGCAGATATGGTCTTCATTTTGCTGCAAAGCAGTTTTGTAGATGTCACTCTATTTTTGAGAAATTTGCATAACTATGAATGTTATGCATATGTGCAAATTTAATGGACAGATAAATGTAAATCTCTGCAAAAAAAGTGCTACTTGGAGACTAACTACAAGTGCAATTTTTTTTCAGGATTCTGAATGCTTTCATGTTATATCATGAAGTAGCATATAGACACTCTCAGGTTGAAGTTATTGATATAATTATTAACCTGTCACATGCATTCATAAACTTTCTAGAAAACAACCAAGATTTTCTTTGGTGCAAAGTACCACACTTGCCTGAGGAGCCTTTCTAGACCTCTTGGGTAACTGGTCATGTCAGATGCTGTTCTATAATGCATCTGGCTGGACAGTGCCAGATATATTTACAGACATATGATATTTATGCATATTTATGCATATATTAGTAGTGCCCTGTGTAGATGCAGACACCTAGAAACTACATTTTCTGGTTAATACATCTGCAACTGTACCAGTAATTTTGTGAGTGTAGAAAATGACTTTGTATATTGAGCAGCATAGAACAGCTAGTTGGATCTTTGAGGACCATGATCTCTTGAATTTGGTGTTATATAGCCTAGTCTTTACTCTAGCCCAAAAGTGCCCTTAGTCAGCCCACTATTAACCCCTCATGCACTGCATCCTTGTAGCTCGCCTTGTAAAGGATCTGACATCATGGATATGCACTTTCCCAATTTCTCTGCAGCCAGTGTATTGGATATGGTTTTATTGAGTCAGTGTAACAATTGTCTAATGCTCACTGACAACTATTTAGTTCTCAAAGAAACAAATATAGTATGTGACAGATGTATATATGCAATGTCTCTGGAGGTAAAATTCTCACATACAGATACTCACAATAACAATTTGGTTGTCAGAAACACACACACACTACACATACCACATGTAGTACACACCCCACACATAGACCTATTTATACCGAGGCACTTAAATTCATCTTCCCAATTTCCAAATACTTCCCAGGCATTCCTGTGGAAAATTGTTCTCAGCAAACCTGAAAGCACTCAACTACCAAGCCCATAAGGTAAGCCAATACATTACCCAGGACTCTAGTCATAGGAGACTGCATTGCATGGCATACTAATGCCCTACTCAGCAGGCTGAACAAGGAGAAAATAATGGTCATTTGTCTGTCGGGGCAAGGATCTGCCAAGTTATGCACACACTCAACATTGTACCACAGGTACCAGTTTTTATTCTTGCTGTGAGGAACATTTTTGACCTTTTTGCATTAAAAATATTGTATACAGGCTTTCTTTTAAGATTTTGTTCAGAGAAGGTTTGTGGGAATTTTGAACTGAGTTTAAGATAGTACTAGTTTTAGCTAGGTTATTAGATAGTTTAATGGCACTAAGGTCAGTCACTATAAATGTTAAAAGCTTAAATGTAATAACCAAGATGTTTATTTGCCCATTGCATGTTGATGTTGTATTTATGCAAGAACTTAAGCTTGCTAAACAACATGTCATGTGCTTCCATTTACAGAATTACTGGGTGTAATCCAGTTTAGCTGACTCATCAATGGGGAGGGGCACTATTTGTTTTAAAGATTCTCTTAAACCGAAATTTATGGAGGTGACCGAAGGGAATGAGGGTGGATGGGTATTAATGAGGGTGGCTATTCAGAAAACTGTTCATGCTTTCTATAATGTGTATGTGTCCAGCTATGATGACCTCTCTTTCTTTAAACAAGTCTTTCAAAACTTAAAGAAAATATACTCCCCAATCCTGCATGTGGTAGTGGAAGGGAACTTTAATGTTTTTTTTGCCAGTAATGGACAGAACAACCCCCTTTTTGGAAAACATATTAAAGCCAAGAATGTATTGAAATCCAAAGTGGTTGAGCTATGTCTAGCTATGTTTATAGACTATAAGAATAACACACACTTCACATATCTATATCCTTCTGGAAAGGGGGTAGTAGAATAGACTGCTGGCTTATTTTTCAGAGCATTTTACCAAATATTTCTCAGGTAATTACCATGCCGTGTGCCTTGAGAGATTAAAATGCAGTTCTTTTGGAAATGTGTAAGGATCAGTGTGAAATTAGGCAATGGCACTTAGACCCATTGATCCTGGCATACGGAGATTCCCTAATATATATAATAAAGGAAAGTGATAACTTTATTAAAACTAACCCAATGTCCTCTATGCCAGTATTTACCTGGTGGGAAATATTTAAAGGGGAAGTGCATGCAATTTGTGCCTCAGCAAAACATAAGTTGTTACCTAAATTAAATGATAAATGTTCAGAGCTAACTAAAAGGTTAAAAGTTTTATGGAATGAGTGTAGACAGTGTAAATATAAAATGTCCTCTGTGGAACAACAACATAGAATGATTAGAACAGAATTGACAGGTTTAATGAAAACAACAGCAAAACATTATATTAAAAGGACTACATTGCAGGCATGGGCAGAAGGTTGCAAGACAGGAAAACTGCTGGCATTTATACTGAAATAAAATAAGGCAGGAGATAGCCATTCCTGTTTTGAGAAGGAGTGGATCTTTACTAACTTCACCTAAATTAATTGCTTATGCTTTTAAGGGTTTTCTATTCAAAGTTATTTGATGATGTCAGAGGAAAAGCCACATCTATGGAGCAATGTAGTTTTGAGTACTGGTTAGGTTCTCAAATTCCTAAGATAGAGGGAGAGGTTCAGACTAAGTTAGCTACTCATAGCTGAGGACAAGGCAAATTCAGTCTTTAGAACAGCTAATAAAGAAAAAGATCCAGGACCAAATGGTTTAACTATAAATTTCTATTTAGCAATTCAGTATGTATTAACTAAACCTTTCATCAGATTATTGTATTACACGTTTTAAGACCGGAACCACACTACCTTCTTTACGAGAGTCAAAAATCTAAGTACTCCTAAAGCCAGGTTAAAGTGGAAAATTATCATCATATTTCCCTTATCAGTACTGAAGCTAAGATGTATGCCAAGGTCCTAGCTAACAGGCTAAATCAAATATTGCCTACCCTGATTCATATAGCTCAGGCAGGCTTTATTAAAGGTATATCTAGTACAGATCATACACTGTTGCTGATGACTTTAACATGAACGCCTCGGGTTAGATCCATCTTCTGTCGTTTTTATCGACTTTGTTCTGTTGTTTTTATTGACTTTGAGAAAGTTTTTGACTTCATCAAGTGGAGTTATCTGTGGGAGTTGCTAGCCTCATATAACTTCCCAAGGGAGTATACTACCACAATTAATGTATTATATTGACAATGTAAGGCCTATGTGCAAGCACGTTTGAGTTTTTCTCAAAGTTTGCCTTTCAGAAGGGTACGAGACAAGGCTGCCCCTTGTTATTTCTACTTTTTCTATTAATAATTGACCCATTAATATGTAAGATTTACCCTGATGAAGATATCCTAGGTTGGGGAATAGGTGACAGTGCAGTCAATTTAATGTTTGCTGATGATTGTTTGTAATTGACTAGGAACCCAGTAGTTGAATTATCAATCTTATCTCAAATGCTTGGGAATATCACCACTATTGCAGATCTGAAGGTTAACAATTCCAAAACTGAGATGCTCTGCATTAATCAGAGGGCAAGGAATTTGAGTATGCAAAATGTAAAATTGCCCTATATGTGGTATACTAAACCTCCCACATACTTAGATATAAAACTACATTCCAACATTACAGCCACCGTTGTTACTAATTTGCGGAAGTTGTGGTCAGAGTTCTCTATGATGGTGCAGTCTTGGTCTAGATTACATTTACCTCTTCTAGGAAGAATGAGTGTTTTTCAGATGATATTTTGTCCCAAGTTATGTTATTTTTGAGACACATTCCTACACTTCAATCAGACTCTTGGTTGCATAAAATACAAAAGCTGATGTTAGTGTTCATATGGCAGTCCCCTAGGCATAAAGTTCCTTTTAAAGTATTGGTATCCCCAGTTACTAGTGGAAAATAGAAGTAATCCAGAAGGCTTGAGTCAAGCCTGTTATCCCACCTATGATCCAGAGGATGACTGGACTAACAAGAAACAAGAGTACAAAGGATTAGTCCAGATAAAATCATTTTAGCTAACAGATCTAGGATACTCTGTCTGATATCCTCCTTGTGGGAGGAATAAAGATGTCTTGTTGAAGTTTCAAGTGGTTTATTCAGTTAAGTAGGTAGATGGACGAGTATTCTTCAGATATTTGGAAGTATGCAAAGGCTTTTGCCTTACAGAAATGTTTTGCTGTTTATTGCAAACCCTTACCATTATGAGAATGGATAGAAGCATATATTATTTATTCTTCATCATCTGTAGACTTTTTGAAGCAGCATGTAAGGCTAGAATTGCTTTAAGGAAGGCATGTGATAACCCCCTGTTGGAAGTAATTGTTGCTGTCTTGTGGAGGAACCCGCACTTTAAAATTGGAGGGATGATATTGGATTGGTGGGATTGGAAAGTCAAAAGGATTAATTCCCTGTCTCATTTATTACCGATCTGTGGAGACTAATATAGCGTACTTGACTTTCAAAACAGTTTCTAGTAAGGATAGTTGGAACTATTGTGAGGTAAAGCATGCTGTAACCAACACAGACCTGTTCTGCAGGGTGTTAAGAAGCTGCCCTTTTTCTGTAACTACCAGAAATGGCCTGCTAGTTTATTTATTTATTTGCATTTGTTTTCTGGGATAGAGAACTAATCCCCATGGACCTTTTTCAGACTCAGCCCGGGAGAGGTATCTGGTTAAGTGACTTGCTTAGAGTCACACACTTAGGAAATTGAAGCTGGGGGAATCAAATCTTTCACCACTGGACCACAGGGTACAGCTCGTTAACAGCTCCTTAATCCTCTAAGCCAATTGCCAGACAGATAGTAACAAACAACATATGTGGTAATTTGCCAGTGAAAGCAGCCCAAGTATATGCCACTTTAATTCAATCAGTAATATTAGAAACAGCTACATTAATGTACACTTCTGTAGAGGCATACAAGCATGAAAATTTTGAATGTAATCCCTCATGTACTGTATAAAATATCTGCATCCCTTTCCTTCTTATTAGAACATCAGCTTGAATTTCTTTATGATAATTATTGGGCCCCTGTCAAGATCGTAGACATATGTTACTCCCCTTTCATTATGTGAGAGTAGTCAAAGTGACAAAGCAGACTCTTACCATAAATTCTGGGCTTGTCACTTGGTAGCATCAATTTGGAGACATGGTGTTACTATTTTTAGTCAAGTGTGGAGGAAACATCTCACACTGTCTGACCAAACCTGGTTACTGATGCATTCTGAGGAATTTCCATAATCTTCCATTAGCATACAGGAAAACTACTATTACATATCCTGCTGTAGTTAGATTGTATATAGCTTCACATTGGAAGGATAATGAAGGTTTATCCTTACTGGGTCTACCGCATTATCTTAAACAGCAAGGAAAGTGGTTATTGGGTAGTTGCTACTCACGTTTTAACACTACTAGATTATTGGGATTAAAGAATGATACTGGGGAATTCTTTGGCTGTATGGATTGCAAAATGCATGTTCATGTGTTGTTTTACTGATACAAAATAAAAAAAAGAAATAATTGGCATAGATTTAGGTGTTATTGTAGGAGGATACAATATTTGTCAGTGTGGGAGGATATGGTTAGTTAAATCACGTTACTTTGCCAAGGATAGTCTGCACCTATCTCCTCTAGACTTTCTAGCATTGGCTAAAACATTGTCTTCACCCACAGAGTCTTTTTAAGCAATGACAAATTGACAAACCTTCCAACATAGCAAAATCTACCCAAGGAAATCCAAAGGTGTTAATGTTCAATGCCAGGAGTCTAAACAAGAAGCTCCACTCCCTCCAAGCTCTTCTTACCCTGGAGAATGTACACACCTGTGTAGTTACTGAGACATGGTTTAAAGCTGTACAGAGTAGCCCAGCAGTAAAAGTTTTCAGTGCCATCCACACATTTAGACCAGCAGCTGCACAGACAAGAACTACAAATGGAGATGTCTCGATCTCCATCAGTAACAAGCATACTACTAGGTTGGTTAAATAGGATGACACACTGGAGTTCCCTCACATACAGATTACTGTAGGCAAAGTCCCATTTCACCATGCCATATCCTAGCAAACTATAGGTCAACCTGTATGTCCCATAAAACCCATGTCTCATATTGAGACCTATTGGAGATATCTCACCATTCAACCAAAAACCATACTTATGGGGACTTTAATTATCTCTGTATAAACTGGGAATCCTACATGACACCATATTTGCAGGTGCAGAGAATCCTAGAGTTTATGAACATAAACACCCTGGACCAGATCATACGCATGCCTACTAGAGGTACAAACATATTTGATCTGGTTGTCACCAATATGGAAAAACACCATCCCCATCCACTCCCCACCCCCCAGTGTTGTGTGCTCCCTGGTAATGTCAGACCACAAAGAAGTCTCTTTTGAAATACAAATCAATTCTGTAATCACAGCAAACCCTGTAATAGTTAGAAACTATTCCAAGTCAAACTACCTTTTATTAAGTGGTAACCTGTCAAAATTTCAAACCCCTCCAAAACCAGGTAACACAGCAGCCTATGAGGAATTATTCATAGAAGCTCTGTACAACCATGTCAGTGACTGCATGGAGGCTGCTTTGCCTTAGCCCAAAACTAATTCAAAAAACAAACCACTCTAATGGAATATAAAATTAAACAGGTTGTACAGCAGAGAAAAGTCATAATTATTATTAGGAAGTGTAACAAGAGAAAAGATAAAATATCTCTCATCAAACTGAGTAGTCAACTAAGAGGACTAATAAAGTCCAACAAACCAAATTTTGAGGTAAAGATAACATCACAGGCCAAATATAACCAAAAGGCCTTGTTTAGCTATGTCCGACACCTCAAAGGCAGCACGCAATAGTGTGTCCAACTGTTGCTAAATGGATCCACATTCATAGAACCAGGAGTTATAACAAATCTTCTGGCTGAAAATTTCACCTCCAAATTTACGCCTGTGTTACTCTCTTCTACCCTCATGGAAATGCCATCAAACATAATCCCTCCAAATATCAGTAAGGAGCAGGTCTTAGATGTGCTGTCTAAGGCCAAGAATACATCTTCAGTGGACCCAGATAATATCCCAGAACACCTCCTAAATATGACCTGTCAGGAACACAGGTGTCACTATTCAGCCATAGCCTCTATATAGGCTTCATGACATGTGAGTGGAAGACTGCAACAGTCATCCCTTTGCACAATGGTGGACTATCAACTGATCCCAGGATCTACAGATCCATTACTTTGACTAGTCTGATATACGAAGAAATGCAAAGGATTATTATGGAAATGACTAACAATGACATAGGAAACCTTCAGACACTGGACCCAACCCACTCTGATTTTGTCAAAGGCAGGCCATGCCTAGTGAACCTGGTGGAATTCTTTGAGAAGGTCACCAAGGCAATGAATGAGGACAGAATGGTATATTCTGCCTACCTTGACCTAGCTAAGGCATTTGATACAATACTCCACTTGAGCATTGTAAACAAAGTCACAAAATTAGGCATAAATCCCTGTGTAACTTGCTGAATAGCTAGCTGGCTTTCAGACAAGACCGAGGAAGTTAGGATTGGAGAGACTCCCTCCACAAAGAGGGCCACTCACAATTGGGGTCTCCCATGTCTCTATGCTGGGTCCACTTGTCTTTGGCATCTATTTTTGGAAGTCAAGGTCAATGTCAAGGGCTTCTGACTGACCAAGTTGGCATATGATTGCAAGCTAGGAACAGTCATAGAAACCCTCCAAGATAGTGTCTTACAGGAAAGTACAACACAGACAAATGACTGGTGCCAAAATCATGACTTAAAACTCAATGCCAAGAAATGCATAATAATACCTTATGGGAAGTCTGCTACCCAGAAAAACTACCTCATTGATAAAGCACCCCTAAACGTAGACAGAGTAGTAAGGGATTTAAGAATGCATATAGATAGTAACCTGGTTTTCTACCATCATGTATCTAAGGTTTAAAAAAAATCATTCTGTGTCACTCAACTTATAAGTAAGGGCATAGTCTAGATCCATGGAAGTCATCACGCCACTGTACTCAGCCATCATGAGATGCATCATTGAGTATAACATCCCCCTTTAGTATGTACCTGACCGGGCAAATAAAACAAGTGAAATGTCCACAGAGGCTCCTCAGAAAAAGAATACAGGGCGTAAACACAATACCCTATGCAGATCACATCAAAGGCCTGTCTCTATACTTTCTTTCCTACAGACTGCTGAGAGGCAATTTACAGTGGATATAAAAAGTGTACACACCCCTGTTAAAATGCTGGGTTTTTGTGATATATAAAAAATGAGACCACAATAAATCATTTCAAAACTTTTCCTACCTTTAATGTGACCTATAACCTGTACAATTCAATTGAAAAAGAAAAATCTTTTAGGGGAAAAATATAAAAAATAAAAAACATACAATAAGCTGATTGCATAAGTGTGCACACCCTTAAACTAATACTTTGTTGAAGCACTTTGTTGAAACACCTTTTGATATATATATATATATATATATATATATATATATATATATATATATATATATATATGTGTGTGTGTGTGTGTGTGTGTGTGTGTGTTATAATAACCCACCACCTAGTTTGGGTTTATATTATATTTCACCGAAAGCTTCAAAACAATACATGTTAAACCATAGGTATGCATACTTACAGCACCAATGACAAACGTTTTACAGAAGAAAATATAAACCCAAAGTAGGTAGGGGGGCTACACCCCCCATACCCCACAATGTGTGGGAGGGGGCTGTGCCCCACACACCCCCCCAACTATATATACTAACTCCAGGATCGCACTACACTGGGGAAAAGGGCATGGTTTACTATCAAAATGTCGAACGGAAAAGTAATTTCCATTTGACACACTGAATACAAAAAATGAAAGTCAAAATGTAGAACAAGTCACAGTGTCGAATCAGCTGAACAAATTCTGTAGATACAACATTGTTGCCAAAAACATTATGTGATGTCCATACAGGAGCTTAGGTAAAGGAAACTCCAATACCTAAGATCACATTTTTGTATGAGGGGCAAGCCCCCTTCACCCGCCTTTGGGAGGCTACGCCCCTCACACCCCTGCTAACTATATATTCCAACTCGAAGATTGCAGTACAATGAGGAAAGGGATGAATTTTCCAAACCACACTGTACTGCAAGCTCTGTACATTCTTCGAGTTTATATTAGTGAATGCACAGTGCATTCGCTGATATAAACTTTCGAACACTGAGATGTTTAGCTATATATCTATATCTGTATATATTTATATATGGGTCTACTTCAATTTATCTAAGTTTCAAAACTTTGAAATCCATATGGCCGAGATCATATGATCAAAGTTTTGAAACTTTGAACACTTTGTACTGATATCGCCATACAGCACGGAACTTGAGATTTACCGTTTTCCTCAGTGCATCTGATTCACACAATGCTGGAAACCATATCAAGTGGATCTTGGGACCAGCCACTTGATGCTTTGTCTTTCGCACTGTCCTTAGTGCCAACTCACTTGGAACCATTTTCAGTGTTGGAGTCATCAGACTTCAAGCCATTGGCACCATTCTACATCTTGCGGCTGTCTAGGTCCTCAGTAGTAGGCTTAACTACCTGGCAGCAATTATATCTACTTCTGTGGGGATGGCTGTGGGTCTGGCTTGGGGTTTCCTCATTCCTGAGACACTGGATCTACCTTAAAGATTATAGAGAGGATAATGGCCTCCTCCCCTATATATATGACAGAGCTTCCACCGGTACCTGCTCCACCCTATCACACCCTTCCTTCAGACCATTAACCTGCTCATCATGACTCCAATGGAAGGAGCAGAATGAAAAGCCTCAGGAAACCCCAGTAGGGTCATGTGGAATCTTCAGGGGACTCCATTCACCCCAGCTAGATATTCCCAGAAAGACTATATGCCAGAGGATACATTTAGATTCTTTTGTGGAGTCCCTGACATCAGACACAGACTTGGGTAAGAGAGAGAGCACCCCACAATCTCCACCAGAATATGCCCCATTAGGCTAAATCCTTGAATTTATGATACAGAGGAGATATTGGCCAACAGACTTGCCCCCCAGGATGAGGAAATGCTCTTTGAGGTTTACCATTCTGTACCTTCGACCTCTTGGGTGATCCATCCTTTTAACCTTCTTATTGATTTGGCTGGAAGAAGGGCATGGCAGGAAGTGAACACAACTGAGGCTATTCTTCATAAGTTTGGCAAAATTCTGTGTCTACATGTAGAAAGGCATCACTGGTCAAATGGTCCTCTGCTGGGCTCCATTATTGTCACAGCAGCCACTAAGAGAGAGCAGCTGGTTGATCCAGCCACTGCCCATCTGCTTATCAAGGAGTCCAGAGCATTGGATAAGCTGTGGAAGTGCACATATACCTCAGGTAGCTTTGAACAGGAAGTGATAAACTGTATGACTTACATGAATTGCTTCTAAAGGGACATATCAGAACAAGTTATGGATACTTCCATGCAGACCTCCCATGTTGGAGTCAAGAGAGCAGTTAGAAGCTACTATGATGCCTACCACTGCTACCAATAAGTGATGGCCACCAGCATGTGTCATCCCCACAATGGACCAGTAATCAAGGAGCCTGAATCCTCAGCACTTAGAGGGAAATGCACTTGGAATGCAAATGGATACACTCAGTATTTCCTGATGCAAACCTCTCTTCATCAAGTACAATTTCCCTTAAGAGCACACAGAGGAGACACTCAGCCAGTGGTTTTGATGTCTCTATATCTGTCTCCCTCCAGGTCTCCAATAAGAAAGACTCCCTACTGGTGCAGATTTAGGGTTAGGTCCTCAGCCGAGTGTCCAAACTAAGTCCTCCAGCACCCTGTCTGTAAAAAGACTGGCACAGACAACCCCACTCTACCAACTTTGCCCAGACTATAAGGTAGATTCACTGCCACCAGTCAGTACTATAAGGCTGTTACAAAGGGTGTCCAATTGTAGTAATATTAATGCTAATACAAATGGTAGTAGTTCACCAAGACAGCTAGGCCTTCTGGAGTGGCCCACACAGTGTCACCAAATAAATACAAGTACTCTCCAAGGTTAGATACTTTCTACAAGGACCAGCCACAGCAAAAGTTTCAAATTATTTTGTAGTAAATAAAAAAGTACATGAAAATACTGAATATGTATTCAAAGTAAACCACAGAGTTCAGATCACAGGAAATACTGAAAAGAATTTTGATGGACAGACTCAGACAAATAGAAACAGTATCTAAACTAAGCTTCACTATATTCCTGACAGAATCTGAGGAAATTTTACTGTTCCTAGTTAAGTTACTACCACAAGGCAAGATGCTGTGGGTGAGGGTCTTTCTAGTCAGCCTTCCCAGACAGAGTTCTCAATACTCTGAGATTACTCTTTGTAATATCTAAAGTATAATTTCCAAGAGGGCTGGCAGAATGACCTCATCTGGTCATCTGACTCTAGGTTCTCACATTATTCCCCTTTGAAGCTGAGACAGGAAGTTAGCACAGATGGCCACAATACACATCCAAATGTTTATGGCAATGCCTGGGGCCACCCCTCTTTTCACTGAGCTAATGGACAAAGGCTCTTCCCCAGACCCAGCGTCTCCAGTCCTGTTCAGCACTGTGGGGTGCCTTTTAATGCTTAATAGCTCATTTGCATTTCCCTTATTTTTCTTAAAGATAACCTCTGTTGTGCCAGTATCCTCTATTAAAACATATACATTTAATTCAGCTGCAATAATACAGGTGCATGTCTCTTCATTTCAGCAGGGTGCACTGTTGATACATTTCAACACATGCAAAGCTCACAAATACACTTTCATCACAAGCATCTGTACAAAATCAGTTGGATATACAAATGGCATACAGATCTAATGCATTTGTAACACAAGCATCTTGTATAAATCAGTTTGATATTCAAAGGACAAAACTCCAGCTGACGATGCTGGCACTTGCCCAGATGATCACATTTACCGTGGAAACAAATGATGAATATTACTAAAATCCAAAGAAAGCAGTACCACTGGATAAAGCTAACTGTCCAAATAAACAAATAATCAGTGAAGAACAGATATAGAACTCGGCATATATTTCTTCTTCTCCTTTTGGCTTTTCCCATTAAGGGTCATCTCAGTGGAACAACAATTCACAGAACAATTGGTAGTGGAGTTTTACGATTTCAAGTTGCCAGCCCAGTGCCCAACCTTTCACAGGAGGCACACACATGCACACACTCACACCTAGAGCTGGTTTAGAGTGTCCAGTCCACCTGCAGCATGTCTTTGGAATGTGGAGCATGCAGAAGAAACCCACACGACTGCAGGGAGGGCATGCAGACTCTGCACAGATGGCACCCAAGCCGAGAATTGAACCAGAGAACCTCTTGCTGTGAGGTGCCAATTCTAACCACTGCACCACTGCAGCCGTCCAGAACATGACATATATTAAATAGTATAAAATACACACTTTCATGTAAAAAACGCTTTCTTAAGTACTTGTGTGGATTGCTAAATTCAGGCCTTGCATATACTTCCACTAAAATATACCTCTCACCCATTTCTGTTTCTATGCTACTAGATTCCCCCATTCTGCTTTCTTTCAAGTTAAATAATTTTAAGAAGTGTGTTACATATTAAGCCATTCAGAAAAAGAGTTTCATCTTCCTGGGATCTGAAATTCATTCTGGAGATGTTAACTATGTCTCCCTTTGAGCTTTCAGCAAGCTCTTCTATTAAATTTCTTACTTGAAAGACTGCTCTGCTCATTGCTGTGGAATCTGCTAGATGGATACATGAATTATAGCCCCTTATGCCTACTCAGCCTTTTCTGATCTTTCATAAGGACAGGGTGAGTCTTAGAACCAAATATTCCTTTATGCCCAAGGTTGTTTCTGAATTTATTAAATTAAGCAGACCCGAGCCAGAAAGAACATCAGCTTTAATGTAGACAACCAAACTGACTAAGCGCTTTCACTCACCATTGGGCCTCATCAGAGTCTGTGAACAATACAGCAATTATCACTTAAATACCAATTAAAACCAATAAATCACATGAGTACCACAGTGCATTTGAAGATTAACCCACTAGTATCCAAAATCATTCAGCTCAAATCCCTAGTACATACTCAAATAACAGTAATGAATACATTAATATATTTACAAATTTATAAATGTAAAGCTTATTAAAAAGTATGAAACTTTTATGTTTAAAACTCTATCATAAAAATGGGTAACCATAGATTATAAAAATAAAATCTGCATTATATCAACTGAGATTTGTATTTTAATACACAGGCTGTAAAAATGTTATCATTAATGCCTGGTGCATTGGATGCATCCAGACACAACTGACACAGACATTCTCTGACTTCCGGTAAGGTTTTTAACCCCCACCCCCCCAAAATCCTTCTTGGGTAACTTGTCAATAACAAAAAATATATATAGTTTTTAAATTAGTACAACTCTTACTGTGATTAAATAGGGCATTGGTGGTTTTATTATTCTTAATGTCCCTATTATATTCCAGTCTAAAACTGTCTAAAAAAAATCATTGTATTCACATATATTTGTTTGCACAACCCCCAGTTCATCACTGGAATCCCTAATAATCTCATTGTTCACATTGTCTCCACCCATATTTGTTTCCCTTCTTTGGGAGGATGGGTTCTTTTTTCTTTGTATTCTAGAGTGTCTCTAATGATTTTCTTTTGCTTTCTTTCCAAACCATTTTTAACAAATTTGTCCACATCCATCAAAATTTTATCAAATTGTGCCATGTTAATTTCAAACAACAAATCATTAAAAATACTGTGTTTTAAAGTCAACAGCTTACATTTTAATTTGGCTAATTTGGTAGCGGATAATAATTTGCATTAAATCCATACCTGTGTGGTAATACAGCACCAGCAAATCATGAAATGCTTCTGAGTTTTCTTGAATACCCATAGGCAATTTAAAAACTCTAAGTCCCCTCGGCATCTAATTTAACTCAGTTGAGCATTCCAAAAATGCATTATCCATCTGAAGTGATTTAAATTTCTTAGTTAACTTCTCAAATAATTGTAGTTGGGAATTAAAATTCCCAAAACCCATACCCTGCTCGAAGCCTAACCCATTAGCCTGTACAAGTGGAGCTAATAATGTCTCTAGATCAGGTAATGCAGCTGGCAACACAGGTTCCTGGCTCCCCTGTCTCTCAGGCCTAACTGAATCTCCATTCATTACTCTACCCCCTGCTCTCATGTTAGAAAACCCTGAAGAGCCTGGTGGCGTGTGTAGTGTAAGGAATTCTGCTTGTGAACTTGAAATGGCAACATTACTGTTATCACTCACGTTACCAGGGCAATTCGCTTGTAACAGGGAAATAATTTGTTGAGATAAATCAGTATATTGGGCTATTAGCCACTCCATTTAATTCATGTAAATGTGGTACTCTGAAAGTAAGGTGAAAGCTGTTCAACTCAGCAGTACCAACATGCCAAGATATCAATGCTGTACAGCCCAACAAGTTTCACAGCTCAATGTGTCAGTCACAGAATTAAAACCAAAAAGGTGTTCAGCTCAGCAATATCAAAATACAAATGTTAATGCCCTGTTAAACACCAACAGCTTCTCAGTTCTAGAACTGTTCCATATAAAGGTAATACTTCACAAAGTGTGATAATGTATAGTAAAAAACAGTTCAACTCTCCAGTATCCACATAGCAGAATTACAACACATATACAGTCCAAAAAGTTTCTCTGCTCTGTATGTAGTTCTCAACAAGAAAAAGCAGCTAATCAGCTCGACAGTACCACAATCCAAGAGTTGTTATGCTGTTCAGCACAAACAGCTTCTCGTCTTCTCAGTTCAAATTATAAACCAGTATGCTGTGTAGCCCAGCGAGCTTCTCAGCTCAAAATGTAATTCACACAAGTGAAAAAAGAGAATTCATCTCTTCAGTAACAAGATTTAAAAAGTTACTGCACTTTTCAGCACTAATAGCTATTCTACAGAGTGTGTGAACCAATGCGCTGTACAACCAGGGGCTGTTCAGCTTGACGGTACCAAAATTCAAGAGATGTTATGTTGGTAAGCACAACCAGCTTCTCGGCTTAATAGTTCAATACATCAATACGCTGTATATACCAGAAAAACTTCTCTGCTCAAAGTATAAATTACACAGGTGAAAAAAAGAGAATTCAGCTCTTCAGTTACCAAATTCAAAAATAACTGCACTTTTCGGCACAAACAACTACTCTGCACAGTATGTAAACTAATGCGCTGTACAGCTTGAGGCTGTTCAGCTCGACAGTACCAAAATTCAAATGTTATTCCACTGTTAAGCACAAACAGCTTCTCGGCTTACCAGCTCAGTACACCAATGCGTTGTGTAGACCAAAAAACTTCTCCGCTCAAAGTGTAAATCACACAAGTGAAAAAGGAGAATTCCACTCTTCAGTTACAAGATCCCGAAGTAACTGCACTTTTTGACACAAACAGCTACTCTGCTCAGCATGTAGATCAATGCGCTGTACAGCATGAAAAATTTCTCCGCACAATGTATAAATTTCAGAAATAAAGTGAAAAAAGCTATTCAGCTCAACAATGTCAGAATTCAAACTTTACAGTCCTGTTCAGTGCAAACAGCTTCTACGCTCAAGATATGTGTGTCAGTATGCTCAACATAACAAGACAAGTCTGCTGCAAATTCTGTGGTACTCATGGATATATAATAAAAGAACTATTCAGCTCAAACGCTCAAAAAATATAGAAATTGCACAGCTTTTCAGCACAAGAGACTATGCAGCACACCATATAAAGCCTATACTCCACTCTGGCACTCTGGTGAAGGGATCCACAGCAAAAACGACCGTAGCAAAATACACTTGTAAAACTAGTAAATTAAGCAGACCCAAGCCAGAGAGAACATCAGCTTTAATGTAGACAACTAAACTGACTAAGCGCTTTTACCCACCATTGGGCTTCATCAGAGTCAGTGAACAATACAGCAATTATCACTTAAATACCAATTAAAACCAATCAATCACATGGTTCACATGAATCACATGAACTGGGGGTTGTGCACACAGATATATGTGAAAACAATGATGTTTTTTTTAGACAGTTCACTACTATTGAGGCATTCAGACCGGTTAAGGAACCAGGCACAATATCAGAGTTATGCGGATACGAGAACCCCGAGGCGACAGAATTACCAACAAAGGGGGAAATGGAGGGTTCAACGCCAAATGCGATACAATCAATGGCACAACCACCAGGAGAATTACAACAATTAGATTCTATTTCATTGTCTAGTAATGAAATGCAAAACAATGAGGTTATGTGGTCCAATCTCGCCTACATTCTTACTCATGGGTTCGGACCCGAGAATTGGCTCCAACTCGGCCAACTTTTTATTTTCTAGCACAAAGTCTCTAATTGACTGGGCTAAACAGGTATCCCATGTTGCACTGATCCATAGCCCCAGATCTCGTTTGCTGCTCATGTAGCTAGGACGTGATCTCACTTGGCTGTGGCTAAGTAACTTTTAAACTTCTTTTTTCTCTCAGAAAATTGTGGTTTTTCAAACAAAAGCTATTTTTATAGCTATTTTTCCTTGTTCGTTGTTCTGAAATTGTTGTGAGGGTGTATTTGGGTATCCCTTCTGTTCCGGTGGGCTAGGCCCGTTTAAATTAGAGAACCTAGTCCTCCTTATTTGTGTAAAGTTAAATTCTCAGACAGTTGTGGTTTTTAAGACAAAAGCTATTTTAATAGCTATTTCTCCTTGTTCGTTGTTCTGAATTTGTTGTGAGAGTGTTTTTGGGTACCTCTTCTGTTTCGGCGGTCTAGGCCTGTTTAAATTAGAGGACCAAGTCCCCCTTATTTTGTGTTAAATTTATTTCTGATTCTCTTTCTGTGTAGCGAGTAGTTTTTCCTCCTGTTTTAGAGTGAGTGTAGACTCCCAAAGAACCGTTTGAATTAGAGATTCTTTGGCTGTTTGTTGTGACAGTAGTTTCCCGCCTTGCCGTTTTTTCCAGGTTTCTGTGGCTTGTGTGTGTTTTTTGGTGCACCAATCTCGGTTAAGATGTCTAAGGATCAAAAGGAACTTAAACCTTCGGGTTTTAAGAAATGTTCCAAATGTAACTACAAGATGTCCATTACTGATGGATATTCCATTTGTGTATACTGCCTAGGGGCAATTCATTTACAAAAGTCCTGTAGTTTTTGTCACGCCTTCAGTCCGAGGGTGTTACAGGAAAGGAAAAACAAACTTATACTGAAGGGTCTCCTAAAATCTTCCTTTGAGGAGTCTTTAGACTCTTCCTCGAGTACTCAGTCTAAGTCTAAGGCTTCTATGGTGAAGAAGAGATCTCCGGCTCCGTCTATCTCCACGGAGCCTCCGGAAAAGACTTCTAAATTGGATGCGACCCCCTCGGCTCCTCTGTCCTCGGCGCCGCAGGAGGTATCTGTTGTGCTGGAATCGACCTCGGTTTCAATTCTATTGGGACCCATTCAGAGCCGGTCGCCCAGTGTTAGGCATGGGTCTCCAGACAGAAGATCCCAATCTCCATCTCTTTCCTCTAAATCCTCCAGGCTGTCTGATTTGGATGTGGATAGGGTGGTTTAGAGGCTCCTGCAGTCGCCGGTGTTGGCAAAATTATTTTCGGCTCCGACCCAGTCGGCTCCGGAGCCTGTCCCGATGCTTGTACCAATGATTCCTCCTCCGAGCACTTCCTTCTCGTCGGAGCCGGAGTGCTCTGCTCCAAGTGATGTTCTTGTGCCGGCTCCAATACCCCTCAAGGGTTTATCGGTGCCGACATTGGCTCCAACTATGTTGGATCTGTCCTCTGGTTTCGGAACTCGGGTTTCCTCTGTTGGGGCCGAGGGGGATACTTCGGGACTCCTGTCAGTTCCGAGCCTCCCTCTCGGCGCTTTGGCTTGGGGAACCCCAGTCGTGGCCTCGGAGGCCAGTCGGTCCTCGGATTCGGGGGGACCCGCCTTCGAGGCCATGAGGAGCGCATTGGCCAGGTCTTTAGTTACATCACCCGGATCAGTCATTCCGTCCCCTTCTACCCCAGCTAGAGCCTCTGATGTCCCCCTATCAATAGATGGCAGAGCCCAAAGGTCTGGGGATACCCCCATGAGCGGTCCCCAACTTTCTGAGGGCCCCTCGGAGTCTGTGCCTGTGGAGCCCCCAAGAAAGAAATTTTGCAAGAGGAAACACATAGACTCCCAGGACGAGTCTCTCACCTCTGATACCGACCTCGAGGAGTCAGAGGGGTCCCCCAAGTCATCCTCCGATGAAGTCTCTTTCTCTGACATCCTGAAGATTTTGAGGCAGAGAGGCGACTGGCCATCCAAGACCCCCTCTGAGGAGGAGTCGGTATTCCTCAAGGCCTTTGGTGCTCAACCCCCCACCTCCTGGGTGTTTCCACCCTTCGATGAGCTCCTGGATTTAATTTATCGAAGGGCGTGGGAGAATCCTGATTCGGTGGAACCAGTACCCAGATGACCTAATAAGTTTCTTTCAGCACCCCCGGGGAAGGAGTTCCTGTTCAAAGGGGTTTCTGTAGATGCCATGGTGGTGGCGGCGGCCACTCAGCAGGAAGTAACCGAGCCTTCTTCCTCCATCCATCCTCCTAACAAGGAGTCCAGGAGTATGGACTGGTACGGGAAGCGTACCCTTTCGTCAGTGACCTTTACCCTACGGTCGCTGAATTACCTTTGTCATTTTACTCGGCTCCAGCGAGATCTCCTTAAGGTTTTAGGAGATACTCTAACGGGTAATGTACCTGAGGCGTTAACGCAGACTGTTAACGCCCAGTTGTCTACCCTTGGTTCGATTGTCAACTCGTCCATGAGGCTCATATCTTACGCAGCCGAAGGAGCGAGTAGGGCAGCTAGCTCAGGAGTAGCCCTCAGGAGGCAAGCCTGGATGTGCCTGTGTCACTTCGCGGAGGCCATCAAGTCTTCCTTCACTGACGCCCCCTTTGATGGGTCCTCACTCTTCGGGACCAAAGTGAAAGACACCCTCACCAGATGCGAGCAAGAAGCAGAGGAGGGAGAGGCTATTCTGGAAGACGTCATCCCAGGGGCAGAGGAGGCCCTCGCAACTCCGGAGACCGTGATTCCTTTCGCGGGTCTTCCTATCATCGTTCCTGATGTGTTGCCCGACTGTGCTATTCCGGAGCCAGTCGGGGGGCCGAATTTCATTGTACCCAGAAGCCTGGGGAAGCATCACCCAGGATCGATGGGTGCTTTGAATAGTTACCAGAGGTTATACCATCCCCTTTTTATCAGAGCCCCCTCCAGTCAAGAGAATCCCAGATGTTCCACCCAGCCAAAGGGATCAAGCAGCACTGGAACTCTCAAAGCTGCTGGAAAAAATAGTCATCCAACCTGTCCCCTCAGACCAAATCGGATTAGGGACTTACTCACGATTCTTTTTGGTGCCGAAAAGAACAGGGGACCTGAGGCCCATTCTGGATCTCAAGTCGACTGAATCACTACATTCTGAAGTCCAAGTTCCGAATGGTCACCTTCCAGTCCATTTTTCCATTGCTGGGAAAAGAAGTATGGATGTGCTCCATCGACCTCAAGGATGCTTACTACCACATCAAAATGGACAGGGCATCCAGGAGTCATTTACGCTTCCGGCTGGGAGCCAATCATTTCCAGTTTCGTGCCCTACCCTTTGGTCTCACCACAGCCCCCAGGGTGTTCACCAAGTGTTTGGCGGTGGTGATGGCTCACCTGAGACGTCAGGGATTCCAAGTGTTTCCATACTTGGACGACTGGTTCCTCACCGCCCCCACCAGGCATCTTTTCATTCGAGCCAGGGAAGCTACCATTACCCTCTGTCAATGACTAGGAATTACCTTGAACTAGGGAAAGTCTGCCTTGCTGCCCTCACAGCGTGTCACATTTATAGGCGCAGAGCTAGACACCATTTGAATGCGGGCGTTCCTGCCCCAAGAAAGGATACGAGTGTTACAGAGTCAGGTTCACGCATTGTTACCCCTCAAGAAAGTTCAGGCCAGATGGGTTCTCCAGCTCCTGGGATCCATGGCAGCCAAAATCATGTTAGTGCCTCTAGCCAGATTACACATGAGGCTTCTGCAGTGGCTCCTCTTTGCCCAATGGTCCTTTCAGGAATTTCCCCTTTCCCACTTGATCCTACTCACGGATTGGTGCAAACAAGACCTCCGGTGGCGAGGGAAAACCGTTTGTTCCTATGTCACCTGTTGCCACGGTGACCACAGACGCCTCCCAGATGGGGTGGGGGGGCATTATCTTGGCAGGACGGTCCAAGGCACGTGGCAAAATCACGAGGTACATCTGCACATCAATGTTTTAGAGATGAGAGCGGTGTTACTGGCGTTGCGAGCACTTCAGAACTCTCTTCCTTTGGGAACAATTGCGATCCACTCGGACAACATGTCCGTTGTGTGGTACCTGAACAAGAAAGGGGGAACCAGATCTTATCCCCTGTGCAGAGAGGCCATGCGAGTGTGGCAGTGGGCAGTGTCTTCCCAACGGTTTCTAGTGGCAACGCACATTCCGGGGAAGGACAACGTAATGGCAGACAGGCTGAGCAGAGCTAGTCTGATGCCTTACAAGTAGTCCCTGAACCGCCGGGTTGCGGAACAGATTTTCAGCAGGTGGGGTCAGCCTTGCTGCGATCTTTTTGCCAATCCCCACAATGCCAAGTACAGCAACTACTTCACACTGATTTCCCCACTGGAGGAGTCACCCAGGGATGCTCTAGTCCACAATTGCCCCCCCGGTCTGCTATATGCTTTCCCTCCATTTCCTCTGTTACCAAGAGTGACTCAGAAAGCCATATCCTCGGGAAGCAAGATGATTGTAATTGCCCCACACTGGCCCCGCCAAGTCTGGTTCTCCTTTCTTCATCAATACGCAGTGGACAGTCCTTGGATTCTGGACCCAGTACCAGACCTACTGACACACATGTCGGGACAGTTCCTCTCCCTGCGGACCCTCAGGTTGACAGCCTGGCTACTCCACTTCCATCGTTAGTCAGACTTCATCGTTTTTCACCTGAGGTAGTGCACATTTTATCCTCTTCTCATAAGTCTTCCACCAGCAAGATTTATTCCAGCAAGTGGAAAAGATTTTCTATTTGGGCTCAGGCCCAGGGACTGGACCCTTACACAGCCCCAATTCCTGCTGTTTTGGATTTCTTATCCATGCTCTTTCGGCAGGGTTCTGCTCCTGCTACCATTAAGGTCCAGCTGGCTGCTATTTCCAATTTTCATACCTCTTACGAGCCCTGTCTTATGGCCCATAAACTCTGTAAGGCCTTTTTGAAGGGCACCTTATTACTCCAGCCTCCTGTGTCAGAACCCATCATGCCATGGGACCTAAACCTTGTTTTGAAAGCCCTGACTTCCCCACCTTTCAAACCGGCTGCCACCTGTGAGTTAAAGTTTCTGTCTTGGAAGACTGCCTTTTTAATAGTCATTACATCAGCCAGACGGTTGTCGGAGATTCAAGCTCTGTCCATCAAATCCCCATATTTAATCTTTCATAAGGACAGGGTTTCCTTGAGACCTAATCCATCCTTCCTTCCTAAAGTAACTTCTACTGTTAATCTCAATCAGTCTATTGAGTTGCCAGTTTTCTTTCCTCAATTTTCCAATAAGGCAGAGTTTAAATTTCATCAGTTGGACATACACAGGCAATTATGATTCTACTTACACAGGACAAAACAACTACAGAAGTCTGACCAACTGTTTCTGTCCTTTTCAGAAAATAGAGCAGGTTTCCCTATTTCTAAGATTACAATTTCCAGATGGATTTCAGATTGTATTTCTTTTATCTATTCGTCAGCAGGCAGAGATCTACCATTCCCCATCAAGGCTCACTCTACCAGAGCTGTTTCCGCTTCTATGGCTTACCATGCCAGACTATCCTTGGATGATATTTGTGCTGCGGCCACGTGGGCTTCTTCACACACCTTTATTACTCATTACAAACTAGATGTGGCTTCTAGGGGTCGGGCTTCCTTTGGTTCCACAGTTCTCAGGAGTATCTTCCTTTGAGCATCCCAGGATAGAGGTGCTGGGGACACTGTCCCGTGAGTAAGAATGTAGGCGAGATTGGACCACATAACATCAAGAAGTTATGTACTCACCATAACGTTCGATGTATGTGGTTCATCTCACCTCACATTCTTACGTACCCTCCCACCTGCCCCCTTCCTGGAGGATCTGGAGGCGATAATTGGTCTTTAGTACCCTTCAATATTAGTTGTTTTTTCTTCACTACCTTGGATAGTGTTCTACCTTCCTGGATTGTGGTTGTGCATGAGGTGTGACTGTGGATTGCTGCAAACTAGATCTGGGGCTATGGAGCAGTGCAACATGGGATACCTGTTTAGCCCAGCCAATTAGAGACTTCGTGCTAGAAAATAAAAAGTTGGCCGAGTCGGAGCTGATTCTCGGCTCCGAACCCGAGAGTAAGAATGTGAGGCGAGATGAACCACATACATCGAACATTATGGTGAGTCCATAACTTCTTGTTTCCACACTTGAGATGTTTTCTTGTAACAGTGATGAGTTTATTTTTGACGAATACAATGAGGTTGATTGTACTAACATTACAACCAATTTTCAGTTACAGGGTGACCATGATTTTAAAATTTACAATTATTCAGACTTTACGATTACTGAACATCATGTTAGCCTGTTTAAAAGAGTTTTTTCTTTTGTCCCCACTTTTAGATATGAGACAGGGAGACTTTTTATTAACCCAAGATTATACACCAGGCTTCTTAATTTAAGGCTGTTTTTTGGTAACAGTACTTCTCCAGATTATGACAACAAACACATAAGTCTTAAAAGAAGTAGTGTATTCATTCACCATATAACCCTGCTGTTGTGGTTTTTGAGCGTCTTTGTGGAACACAAATACGTAGATGTTTAGAACGAGAAACACTTTCTAACAGTAATTTAACCACAGCAGAACAGTTTTGTTTAAAAGAATTGTCTCACAGTAACCAATACAGGGTTATGAAACCCGATAAAGGTGGAGGGGTCGTTATTATGACAAATATTGATTATGAATGTATAATGCTTTTACTGTTAAATGATTTAGAAACCTATGAAATGGTATCTATATTTGATGTACAAAGAGCTTACACCAAAATTGATTGGCAACTGTATGAATATATGTGTGAGGGGATTATCTCACATGATGAATTAAAATATCTTTCTGTGGAACATCTCATTATTCCTTCGATTTTTGGTATTCCTAAAATCCATAAGAATGAAAATTGTCCACCATTTAGGCCTATTGTTGCAGCTAGGGGCTTAAAGACTGAGCCCCTTGCAGCCTATATTGATATTACATGTAAGAACATATTGGACAAATTACCATACATTTTGAAAGATTCGTGGCATTGTTTGGACTGTATAAGGAATACCAATATTGATGTCAGTGAGGAATTTTGGTTTGTGACAGTTGATGTCATCAAATTGTTTTCTGTGATCCCCCCAGACTGGGTTGGATATGTTCAGTAGTAGTTTGGTGAAATACAATGATTTACACAAAGTTAAGATAAGCCTGTTGATAGAATTACTTGAGATGGTATTACTTAATAACTTTATACTGTTTCATGTTGATTATTACAAACAGACAACTGGAGTTGCGATGGGAGACAGGTGTGCTCCCATCTATGCCAACTTGGTATTGGCAGACTGGGAACAGAATTTTCTGTTCAAATCAGAATATAAGTCCAAAATTATGCTTTATCTACGATAGTTGGACGATATTCTTATTTTATGGAAGGGCTCTAAAAGTGATTTAGAAGCATTTATTAGTTACTTGAATCAAACAACTGAGTTCCTTAAGTTTACAAATCATAATGATAAAGACAAAGTTGAGTTTTTGGATATTCAGTTATATAAAAAGGATGACCAAATTCACTAAAATTTTTTGCAAAAAAAACATACAGTAATTATTTTTTACACTATGACAGCTGCCTTCCTCACCAGCAAAAGAAAAATGTGGTTAAGGGGCAGATGATACGGATATCCAGATTGATAAGTCAGGAAGCCTGTTATAAGGTTGAAATGACACATTTGATAGATATGTTTAGGAATAGAGGATATCCGATGGAATTACTGTATAAACACAGCAAAGAGATTGAAGGGAGAAGAAGGTGCGATTTCAAGCCCATCCTTTTGGATAACAACAGAAAACAAAATAGTCAATACCTCTGTTAACAATAACCCCAGTCAAAACTATTCATCCAGGATGATTATTGAGTTTAATCCAACAGGTGCAAAAGTAAGGAATATTATGTACACTATACGGGATAGTGTTTTTTCTCAAGAAACTAAAGATATAATAGGTTTAGTTCCTAGGTTTATTAACAGCAGAGGTTCCAACCTAAAATAAATGTTTGAGAAAAACTCTACAAATTACGACAATAGACCTTCACGAATGAGTAAGTGCGGTACATGTAGTGTGTGTAAATCCATCAGTGATGGACCTTATGTACAGATTTACAGTTACAAGAAAACTTTAAAATGTCCAGAATACTGTAACTGTAATACAAGCATGGTTGTTTATGTGGCTACTTGCTATCATGCACCGCGTTTTATGTTGGGATGACTACAAGGAAACTTAGACTCCATATATTGGAACATAATAGGGACATTAAGAATAATAAAACCACCAATGCCCTATTTAATCACAGTAAGAGTTGTACTAATTTAAAAAATATATATATTTTTTTGTTATTAACAAGTTACCCAAGAAGGATTTTGGGGGGGATTTAAAAACCTTACTGGAAGTCAGAGAATGTCTGTGTCACTTGTGTCTGGATGCATCTAATGCACCAGGCATTAATGATAACATTTCTACAGCCTGTGCATTAAAATACAAATCTCAGTTTATATAATGCAGATTTTAATTTTATAATCTATGGTTACCCATTTTTATGATAGAGTTTTAAACATAAAAGTTTCATAGTTTTTAATAAGCTTGACATTTATTCATTTGTAAATATATTAATGTATTCATTACTGTTATTTGAGTATGTACTAGGGATTTGAGCTGAATGATTTTGGATACTAGTGGGTTAATCTTCAAATGAACTGCGGTACTCATGTGATTGATTGGTTTTAATTGGTATTTAAGTGATAATTGCTGTATTGTTCACTGACTCTGATGAAGCCCAATGGTGGGTGAAAGCACTTAATAAGTCTGGTTGTCTACATTAAAGCTGATGTTCTCTCTGGCTCGGATCTGCTTAATTTACTAGTTTCACAAGTGTATTTTGCTACAGTTGATTCTGAATTTATGTTAAACTAGGCTATTTATCACATTGTGTTCTATCCTGAACCAAAGAACAGAGTTGAAAAAATTCTTCATATTTTACATGCCCACAGAGAGCAAATATTTTACCTGGACAAAACTAAAGAATTTAGAAAAGCTAAACAACTTTTTGTTTCACTTAATTTTATAAGAAAAAGAGTTAGTCAGTATCTAAGTAAACCAAGTCTAGATAGATGTCTCAGACTATTCAAATTTGTTATTTAAACCATGGTAAAACTCTCCATTATAATATCAAGGTTTTTTGTGCTGCAGCTGTGGTCAGTTTGTGCTACAGCTGTGACCAAGTCTGAGCGTTTCTGGAAAGGGGTGGACTCTAGATCTATTCTGAAACAGCTACTTTGTGTTCATTGCACACATTCATTAAGCACTACCCGCTTGACTCACTTTCAGGGCTAGGGCAGGGTTTGCTTGAGCTATTCTCCAAGGGCTCTGATACTCTGGCCTTTGTCCTTCCACCCTTCCTTCCTGACCTTTGGCAATGGCTACTAATTAAGAACATAGGACAGTTGTGGAAGTTAGCTTAACATAATAGCAGATGTTTGAATAGATCACTGTTGCACTACTAGCATGCCTCTCCACCCCCATTTTTCCTACAGTTAGCTTGGCGGGTGGGTATCCTTCTTTTTGCCTTTGTTCTTTTGACATGAAATGACTTATTTCCTTAAATCATCAAAATGTAAATATCATGATTGCACCCTGAGCACCCATTTTTTTGCTTTCATCTAAACAATAACAGGACCTCAACAGAACTAAATTATAAACACACAATCTGTGTTATTATAAAAAAAAAATCATGTGGCAAAACTCATGTTGGAAATAAAAGTATGTGACATTGCACAAATAAAAAAAAAACTAAAAAAGATGTTTTACATCAAATACATAAAATAAATGAAGAAAAAACACAGTTTTACAGAACTAAGGTTTAATGGGTCATGTAGCATTCAAACGTAACAAATCAGTTCCCTGTATTCTGACTTGCTTTCCCATTTGAGATTTTGGGTAAGGTGAGCAAAGTACTTTGTTCATTTAAACTCTTTGAACTAAGATGTTAAGATAACAAAAATACAACTTGCAAACTTGATTTTTTTTAACAAATTTATTAAGTTATCACTATTACATAGGCAAATCTACAGAACAGAAAACAAACCATATTGACATTTTTTTCAGTTTACACATATTATACATCACATATCTTTTCTTTCGTTGTTAGCTATCATCAGTCCAACATTATATAAAGTGCTGAATTCCTGCCTTCCCTTAAACCTCACTCCTCCTCCTGAATATTAATCTGCATGTATTGTTCTCATAATTTCAATTCATTTCTGTATTATTTGCTATTTACTTTTTCTAAAGACCCCTCTTCCAGTTCTTTTATCAGTTTTATAACATTCATTTCTTCAACTACAGACTTTGATGTCTAATTTCTGGTAATTATTTTTTGGCAGCCAATAGAATTAAGCTTAATAACACCTTGCTATGTCTAGGCATGTCAGATCATGTGTACCAGTTCAAAAAATCATTTCCTTAATTACAACCATATACTCACCCAATATTTCTGACAGACTACTCTGTATGGAAATTTCAAAATCTGCCAGCTCATTATACTTCCAAAGCATATGTTCCCACTCACCTCTTTCTTCCCCATCACACCTCCAACATTTGCTGTCTGCCTGAGGAAAAATCCTTTGAAGTCAACTTGGGATATAAAAATGCCTATGCAAAGCTCCTAAGCCTTCTGGACTTTGTTGGATACTTGGCAGCCATACATATGTTCTCCCATTGTTCTCTTGTAAATTGCTTTTCCAGTCTTTTCTAACCTCCTCTGATTCTTATAGTTATTATACATATTTTATATGCCCTACTAATTATTCATTTTTAACAGCAGCTTATATTCCAGATTAATCTAAAAACTACACCAGAGGAGGTCTTTCACTTAAGATCCCCATGTTCCTTTCTCTTTGCCTATGTTCTGATAGTCCCTGGTAGGGAAGGCAGTCTTTAGTCTGCAGTTCAAACATCTTCTTGGCCTCATCCCACGTTGCTAACTTTCCATCTCTAGTTATCTGCCCCAACAGTGATGTTCCTTTGCTAGTTTTCTCCAGTAAATTCCAGCCCCCTCTTGCCTACTTTCTGAACCCTACTTGCAGTCATCCCTTTGGCAAAATCTTTCACCATTCTCATGTTAGCTTAGTTCTTAGAATACTTTCTGCTACTTTATGAATATAATATTCTATATGATTGTTATAATTCTCCTTAAAGATCTGCATCCAAAATCCCACTCTGTCTTTACTTCTTGGACTTTCCACCTGCTTCATCATCATTCCTTTCCATTTTGAATTATAAACTTCTGTTACATATATGGGCCTTAACCATGTAGCTGGAAAATATCCCTTCAACTCAAGTAATCCTAAACCAACTTGCTATATTGAAAGGATCAACTTATCCCACTAAACTCTTGCCCTCTTTCTCTCCCAGATAAACCCCCTTCAACTCTTTATTAATTATTGTCCACAACTTCTCCTCTGATGATACAAATGACCCATATATAAAACTAAAGGGACTAAAAACATTTTCACTGTGTATATCTTACTGTCCATATCCACAAACAAGAGATTACAGTTTTTTTATTATCTTTTATTTAGGCTGTTCCCAAATATCCTTAGCTGCAATAACAGAAGCCTTTTTAATCCATACTCCTTAATACTTCATTTTATTATGTCTCCGTAAATATGGGCATTGCTGAACCAGTTTGCATGTGGATACACAATATATGGATATAGCATTTGTTTTATTTTCATTAATTTTAGTTTTTTAATCATCTTTATTGAATTATCACTTATGACATAGGCAGTCATACATTTATATAAATGAAAACAAAACATACTGACATATTTTTAGTTACATCCATTATACATCGCATATAATCTTCTGTACAGTCATTGTCAATCCAGCATTATATAGCTCACTCAATTCCTGCCTTCCCTTAAACCTAATTCCTCCTCCAAAACATTATTCGGCATGTATTGTTCCCACAATTCCCATTTTTCTATTAATTTGAACCTGCCCTTTTCTAAATATCTTGTGTCCAGTTGTTTTATCTCTGTTACTGTATTAGCAACTTCAAATATGGTTGGTTTAGACTTTGATTTCCATTTTCTAATAACTGTTTTTTGGCAGCCCCCAGAATTAAACTCAGCAAGTCTTTACTATGTCTGTGGAATTCAGAGCCTGTGTCCCAGCTCAAAAAATCATTTCTTTAGTTACAGCAATTTGCTCACTCAGTATTCCTGACAGAGTAGTCTGTAGGGATTTTTTTAAATATGCTAGCTGATTATACTCCCTAAAACATGATCTCAATGACCTCTTTCTTCCCCATCACATCTCCAACATTTGCATCTTTTGACAAAGGTCAAGGATAATAGAGTGAGCAAGTTGTGAAGACACTGTCCACCATTGAAGTATGCTTTGTCACTCATCAATGAACTTTCAAGGCATCAGTGGGGTGGAGGGGGGGGGGTAAGCACCTCTTCTTTAGAAAATTACAGGACTCTTCCCAGGATGCATCTTCAGAGTGTTCCTACCGTGGGTGGGGGGAATCATAATGGGCATCACTCACAGGGCAGGGCAGTCTGCTGAATCAGGGTTTCCACAGGGCTTTCTCCCAGGGGCACTTTCCGTGACCATGAAGGGTTAACTGGCTATTCTACTCTGGAGGCAGTCAGGGGTCATTTAGCTCTTCACCCAGGAGCTTGGAAGGACATCACCTTGGCCGCATGGGTGTTAAGAATTGTATCCAGAAGTTATTGCATTCCCTTTTCACGGGTTCTAAACTTTCATCAAAGACATCTCCTAGACATTTCACCCCATCAGAGACTATATGCAGCTGTAGAGATTCGCAAGTTGCTTGCAGATTGAGTCATCCAGGAAGTCCTAGCAGACACGCAGGGATCGGGATCTATTCCAGATTTTTGTTAGTACCAAAATAGACTGAGGACCTTAGACCAATTTTGGATTTAAGCAGTATGAATCATGAAAAAGACCAAGTTCCAGATGATCATAGTGCAGTCCATCTTAGCTGTTCTGAAGAACAACAGTTGGATGTGCTCCATAGACCTCAAGGATGCATACCATCATATCAAGATAGATAGGTGCTCCAGAATGTTTCTGCACTTCCATCTGGGGGCTAGTCATTACTAATTCAGGGCCCTGCCATTTGGTCTCACCACAGCCCCCGGGTGTTTACTAAGTATATAGCAGTGGTTGCAGCTTGCCTATGGCTGCAGGGATTTCAGGTCTGTCCATAGCTGGATGATTGACTTCTCCCCACCCCCCACAAGAGCATTGTTGATTACAGCCAGGGATTGCTTACCCCAGCTATGCTGCCATTTAGACATCATAGTCAGTTATCCCAAGTTGAGCCTTCAGCCTGTGCAGTTATAGAATTCATAGGGTGTCACCTGGACATGTTCAGTCAAATCACCAGGCTTCCAAATTCCTGAGTTTCCAGCCTTCGTGCTTAGGCCTTGTCAGTGCTTACAACTTCAAAACCTCCAAGTCATTCAATTATGAAACTTCTAGATCATATGACAACATCCGTGGGATTGGTTCCTTTAGCCAAATATATGAGGGATCTGCAAAGGGCTCTGGCCATCCAGTGGCATTTCCTTATTCATTCAGTGGATGTACCAATACAATTGTTGAAGGTGTGTGACAACCAAATCCATTGGTGGTTGTAGTCCCCTTTATAACCAATGAGAGACCGTTATTTCTTCCATCTCCCTCGACCACAGTCACTACAGATGCCTCCCTTCTGAAGTGGGGGGGGGGGGATTTCGAAGGGAGGATGGTTCAAGGGCCCTGGTTATCTGCAGAGGCCCACAGTCACATCATCATTCTGAAGATGAGAGCAGTCCTCCTTGGTTGGCAGGCCTTTCAGTATGTCCTTCCTTGAGGTGTTATTGCCATACAGACAGATAATATGTCTAATGTCTAGTATCTCAACAAGCAGGCGTGAACATGTTCATATCTGCTTTGTCGAGAGGTCATGAGGGTTTGATAATGGGTGACTTCTTATCAGTGTTTTTTTTTTTTTTTTGTGGCAACACATATCCCAGGGAAATCCAATATTCTGACAGACAGCTTCAGCAGGAGCATGCTACTGCTTCAGTAGTGATCCCTAAATCCAAAGCTTGCAGCTCAGATTTTTCAGCATTGGGATCTTTTCACCTATCAGTCCAACACCAAGTGCAGCGGTTATTATGCCTTAGTTTCTCATCAGCTACAATCACCCAGGGGTGTTCTGGTGTTTGCTTGGCCCCCCAGGGTTTCTATATGAAAGTAGCCCACTGCAGAGCTTCTGTGATCCTCATAGCTCCCTTCTGGTCTCATCAGTCATGGTTTTCCTTTCTTTGGCCTCTTCTGAATACACCCATGGGTGTGGATCCTATTCCAGATCTCATTTCTCGTCCAGCAGGTCTGGATCCTCCCAACCTTCAATCCCTCAAGTTAACCACATGGTTCCTTCAGTTACCTTGATGGCAAATCCCAAGCTTTTGCAAGCTGTTGTTCACATGTCCTTATCTCAAAAGCAGTCTACTAGGAAAGTGTATTCCAGTAAATGGAGAAGGTTTGTTATGTGGGCAGAATTTCTGGGACTTGACCCTTTCTCTTGTTTCTTCTTTCACGTTCCATTTTTTTCCCTAGGATCAAAGTACAACTGGTGGCTATTTCTAATTTTCATGCTGGCAGGGATAATGTGCCTCTGGCTTCCCTCAAGTTTTCCAAGACGTTCCTCAAGGGTACTTTTTTGCTACGTACCCCAGTCCTGGATCAGGTTTTTCCCTGGGATTTGGCTTTTGTGTTGCAAGTCCTTGCACACACTCCAGTTGAGTCTTCAGCTGCTTCTGACTTGAAGCTCTTATCTTGGAAAACTTTTTGGTAGCAGTTACTTCCGCTAGGGTTTCAGAGTTGCAAGCTCTTGATTCTTCACCTGTTTGTGGTGTGCCATAAAAACAGAGTTTCTCTTTGTATAAAACCTTCCTTTCTGCCAAAGGTAGCTTCTGAGAATGACCTTAACATTTCTCTTCATCTCCGTGTTTTTTTTCCCAGTTTATCCAGTAAAGGTAATACCTTTTACATTGTCTTGACTTACCTAGGCAATTGAGATTTTATTTTGACCATACAAAAGGTTTCAGAAAATCTCGTCAATTATTTGTCTGCTTTCAAAATCCAGGCTGGGCTCAACTGTGTCTAAAGTGACTTCATCCAAATGGCTATCAGATTGTTTTTCACTTGCATATTCTTTGAAAGGCAAGACCCTTCCACGTAAGACTATGAGTCATTTCCCAAGGGCTATAGCTTCTTGTACAGCTTTCTTTTCTAGAGTATCAATGGATGACGTGTATGCAGCTGCTACTTGGCTGGGTCACCACACTTTTATGTCATGTTGTAAGCTGGATATTCAGTCTAGATCCAGGGTTTCCTTTAGGAACACTGTGCTGCAGAATAAGCATCCTTAGTTCCTCCTGAGGAATTTTTGGTAGCTGGGGACTCTGTCCCACTGGTTGAAGTCAGACAGAGCAGACAACATCGTATATGAAAGTTATGTACTTACCATAATGGTAGATCCATGTTGTCTGTCTCTATGTGGTTCAACCTTCACCCCTCCCTGCTCCATCCTTCTGTTGGCATGGAAAGTTTTCATTTCTGTGATGACTGGGCGTTGGAGGTCATCTGTTCCTTAACTTTGGAGTCCTGCATCTTCCTTAGTTGAGGAACTTTTTCCTGTTGCTATACATACATGTATGTATATATATATATATATATATATATATATATATATATATATATATATATACACACACACACACACACACACACACACACACACATGGTGAAAGTGGTCGCCATGGGGCAAATTCGATCTGAGGATTAGGGTAAGGCGCAAGGAGTTGTGGATAAGGGAGTCAGAGCCTAGTGAGTTGAAAACTCTGGAATTGGCTGTTGTGGGACCAAAGTCAGAGTCGAAGACCCACAGCTTGAACCAGGTGGAGACAGACACAGTTTTATTGTTGTGGTAGTTACATAGCTTTCATTTCTATCCAGTCTAGCCTGGTTACTGTACCTTGGGGAATAATATGCAAATCCTATCCTAGTTATTAGTACCAAACTCATTTCATCTAATATAGAATATTTTCCTAAATTTCTTTAGGAAGCTACCCTCTATTGGTGTTACAGTCTCCACAGCTTTCTTCCAGGATGTTGGTGCTTCCCCTCATTTTAAAATACTGTTGAACAAAAACTTCCAGATCTTAATCACTTTCTTCCCTCCTAGCTTCCAAACTTCCATGGGAATACAATCTATTCCTGCAGATAATTATACATCACCATTTTTATCTTATTTCCTCATATCTTAATTGTATAGCCTCATCTACCTCTAACCTTAGCATACTTACATCTTCCATAAATATTTTCATTTGTGATCTTTCTTGATGCCCACTTTTCTCTGATTTATACAAATTTTCTTAAAATTTCCAAAATATCTCTTAACAAATCTATAGGATCTCTGGTTATTTTTTCTTGTTATAGGCTCGCTAAGTTTGGTAATAACCCCTAATACTGTCTGTTCCCAAGTTATTGTGCTTAAAATGTTTGTGATCTGGAGTTATTATAAAAAAACAGTTGCTTAACAGCAGTCTTTCTAAACTCATGAATATAGTCCAGATCCACCCTTATTTCCTCCTTAGCACACTGCATTTGTGCCTCTTCTGTGAGATCTCCCTTATTCTGCAATACTTTAACCTTTGTCAGCCCTTCTAAATAATTCCTATTTCTTCTTAACCATGTCTCTTTTTCTTTTATTTCTACCATATTGTTAAACTCCGCTTTCATTTCCCCCTCACTAGCTGTAACATCTGAAGAAATTTCTGTCTTCCCTAATAACTCCTGAATAATTTCCACTACCTATTCCTTAAATACTTCTCTTGCTAACCGGTAGGTGGAGAAACATTTTTGCTTCATTACCTTGTATTTTATCCTAATTGTTATTGGCACATGATCTCAAATAGTTATTAGATGTGTGTCAAAGCTTTCATTTAAATGCACATGTTCTTTTGAAATATAATTTCTGTCTAGTCTAGCCCAACTGTTGTACTTTGTGGAATAATAATATGTAAATTCTGTCTGAGTTTCTACTGCTGAATTCACATCTTCCATACCAAATATTTCCATAAATTTCTTTGGGAATCTGTCCTTTCTTGATATGTTTTCCTTTCTAGGTTCCTCAGATACATCCTCACTGTTGCAAATCAAGTTCCAGCCCCCAGCTATAGGAAATATTCCCTGTTGAGAGCTGATCATTTCTCCCAATTTTTTAAGCTCCATAACAGTTTTAGCTGAAATATAGATATATGCTAGCATAATCCTCCTCCCTTGCCAGTAGCCCCATACTACAACAAATCTACCATTATTCTTTTTTCCTCTTGTCTTACTATTGGAGCTTCTCTAGCTATTAGTATTAATACTCTTCATTTCCTTTGTCCCCGATAGTCTGCTGAATATTCATACTGAAATATTTTCTTTATCAAATCCATATGTTCACATCTTTCTAAATGTGTCTCCTGTAACATTGGTATTTAGAATATAATCTGCATTTCTTAATATAATTCAGTAGTGTTAACATTTTGTCTGTACCTGTGAGGCCATTCACATTCCAAAGTAATAGGGATAGTATGGCCCTTATGAGAAGAAGTTATTATTCCCACATATTATATAACATAACAGATTTTCTAAATGTTTATTTCCAGCTTTTGTTTTACATGCACCCACTAATGTTTGGAAGGTTGATCTTTTATACAGTCTTTTTTGTTTACTCCATTTGTACCTATGTCACATTTTACAAGATTTTTTGTTTTAATGAAAACTCTCAAAACAAACACACACACACACACACACACACACACACACACACACACACACACACACACACAGGCACACACACACACGCACACACACGCACACTCACACACACACACACACACACACACACACACACACACACACACACACACACTGAACACCTCCAGAAGCTATTAACTTAGAACAAATCCACAAAACTATGCACATATTCAGATAATGAAGTTTCAATTTCCTGATAGGAACAATTGTCCCAAATTGACAGCTACACTCCAGGCATTACCTAATCTAAAATTAAGGCTGTCAGTGCTAAGGAACATGTTACAGGCTGAAATCCCTACATATACTAATTACTGTCTGTTCTTGTCTTATCTTTATTCTCCTCCCAGATGTGAAACACTGTCTATATGCTTTCAGAAAACATTAACTTTTAGCCTTAAGGAAAAAGTGTATAGGCTGTCCTTAAATAAAACTGAATTATACACTGTTCTAGTAAATGCATTGACGTATTTAGGTACCATGAAGGCCACTGTCTCTTATTCACTCCCAATTTTTTTAAACTGTATTTTTTAGTAAGCTGCTTGCTCTTGTACCTTTTAATTTTATGATTCCCTCAGCAAACAATATCCAGAACTCTTGAGATGTATTGCCTACATCTGTAGTCATCTTGTCTCTGTGGAATTAAAAGAGCAAAATGTACAGCTGCCCTCAGCTGCAGACTTCTCAACTCACAATGAATATTTATTTGATAATGTAAAACTTTTCATTGCATTCACAGGGTTCTGTTATTTTAAAAGCCCACATGCTTTCAAAAAAGCTTATTATCAGATTAAGTCAGAGGCATTAATCCAGACATTCACCTGTGCAAAAGTAAGGGAAAACATCTCATGTCAGCATATATTATAATCAGTGCACTTTTACACCCTACCCTCATCTTTACAGCCCAAGAGTACAGCATATTAATTTAAACATGCTTTTCTCCAGCCTTTCTTTTGCTTTTACATGGTAATACCTACATTTCTTAAAAAGACAAAAGTACATTTACTTTGGTATCTTTATCACATAATCAATCTCTGAAGTTACTTTACTATATAACATGCAATTTATATCATGAAATAGTTATATGAATATTAAGAACAACAAAATGTTTTACTTATAGTTCGGTTTCCATTTTCATTTAGTGTCTTTCCAAACATTAATGACATTAAGTGGGGTGTTTGTCTTTTACTTCCCTCACAAGTTTAACATAGTAAACAAAAGTCCAATCTTTCTCAACCACTTTTTCTTGTAAAGCCATATTTCACAAATGTGACTAATGCTTTATAATTACAGCAAACATTTATTCACTAATTTCAGTGTTGCTGGTCTTCTTCCTGTTTATCTCCATCTTCCACCCCCAGACTCTACTTCAAGTCCACGGTACTCACAATTCTAGTCAACTCCTGTACCTTTTTCTGTCTCACAAGTATTTTTCTTTGGAACACTGGAAAGTGTTTCACTAGTAAAGTCTCTCTGTGAGCTGTAATGTCAGAGGAATGAGAAACAGAGTCCCATTCTGTTTGAAGGACAAATTTTGCATTTCCTACTTTGCCTGTCTGCATCAAAAATTGCTTTTTTCTTCCAGGAAATAAATATTCTGAAGACTGCTGGATACAGCAGCTTGATTGAAAGTCTCTGTGAAATAGTCTGTGCACTTAAGGACCTCTTACCAAGTTGGCCACTGTCCTCTTTTTCTTTGACCAGTATATTTTATTTCATATGCTAGTTATTTAGTCTCAGAAAATGACAGAAAAAAAATTAATTTGGCATATGTTAATTGCTTTGTACTGGCTAAACTGATTGTTCTCAGTTTAATTTGACCTGATGGTGGAAACCTGCTACCCTACTCCCAGTTTCCACCCAGCCTCTCATACCCTAATGTTATTCTTCCTATATATGCATTTCACCTGTGCCTCTTATTCCAAAACCCTCCCGAAATAACTGTACTACTTCTACACATACACTTCTGTTTCTCCTTTACTATTTCCCTGTGTCCATTTAATTTTTAGCCCTATTCCCAACTATCTTTCTCCCTCCCATAGTGCTTTGCTCTATATCCATTCAAAATCACTACCCTCACTAATAGTACTTATCTGTTCCACATTCTATATTTTACGTTTCCCAAATAAGCCCTAATTTTTTCTTGTTTTGACTATATCATTATACCTTAGCCTTTCATACCACTCTATTCTTTACATTCTAGAGGAGATACCAGGACAACCTAACTCTATTCTTTTATAGAAAATATTTTTCTTCTTGTCTGTCCTCTACCAGCTTTCAGAATCCACCATTACTGAATCTCCTACTGCCCTGCACTTCTTGTTTCCTTCTTAATTGCTGCTTTTCCACTACCTGACATCTATAAAGTACAGATTCCTGTACTTAACTGTTCAGCTTATCCTCTGTTCTTCTCCTACTGTGCCATCTTTCATCCTGCCATGATTCAATAATATCTCTCAACATATCTCCAACTCTGTCCCAACCACCTATTCATACTTCCTCATTGCTCCACACATTGCACCAAACCTATTTAATACTGCCCTACATCTTTATTCCAAAGATTAACTGCACTTCAGCTCAAACCAAAACAAAATTAAGTGCAAGAATCATCTCTAAAAAACAACTATGCATAATTCCCCAGTGTACTAAATTACTTCTAGAAGGAGGCATACACTGTAACGCTGGCCCCACCTGTCGCAGTGAACACAAAAATAATTCTCTCCTCCACACTTTTCTGACCAAACAACAACCAATCCCCAACCATGATGATCTCATTTTTGCTGCAGAAAATGTTAGAAGCATAAGAAATAAAACTGCTGAACTACATGCTTGGATTACCCAACATAAGCCTGATGTACACACTGTAGCTGAAACTTGGTTTAAACTCAGCATAAACGACTCAGAAGTTATACTTCCTGGCCAAAATATAATCTGCAATGACCATATAAAGAGGAAAGGTGGTGGTATTGCTTTAATATTTCCCAATACCTGTCACATTTCCCTTACAGCAAACCAATACCAAAATTCAGTTCAGCAGAGCTTCTTATTGCTTTCCTCAAAAATAAACATTTATAAACTAATATGTATTGCTGTCCTTTACATCCCACCTGGCAATTGTATAGCTGTGCTGAAAGATATCCTGGGTTGGATATCCACAGCATTTCTACAAGAAAAAATACTTCTAGGTGATGTGAATGTCAATTAGTTGGACATAAACTCTAACTCCCCTACAACTAACATGAACTTATATGGTTCCACACAACTAATTAATAGCCCCACACATTATAGCAAGACATCAAATTCCATACTAGACTGGATCCTAGTATCAAATCCTAGCAAATACTCCACCACAGGTACAATGTCAGACTCTCTCAGTGATCATCTCCCAATGTATACGACCAGACATCTCACACATCCAGTTAAAAAGCATTTTTATAAAATGTCAAACAACCTTTCCAAGTTTAACCTAGAAATGTTCATTACTACATTATCATCTATTAACTGGCACTTCCTAAAACTCCTCCCTTATACGATGTTCTAAATTAATTTAATACAACTTTTCTAATTATCCTAAATAGCCTTGCACCTCCTAGAAGGAAGAGACCAAAAACAAATAATGGAGTTTGGCTAGGCAAAAAGAGTAGAATGCTAATGCAGGATAGAGAAAATGTGTGGAAAGAATGGCATAAACATAAAACACCTCATTATCTTGAAAACTTCAGAATGTTTCAAATCGTAGTAAAAAGCAAATAAACAAAGACAAAAAAAATACTATAATAACTTTAATAATAATACTAAACACAACCCTAAAAAACTATGGGCATCCATTAAAGAAATTTTACATCCTGGCCAAAAATTCAGCCTAAAACCCGATCTTAATAACTCCCTACTCAAAACTGTAATACCGTTCAACTCTTATTTTATAGTTAATATGGCAACTTTAACCAAGGGCTCCTCAACATCTTAGCTCAACCCTACCCAAAAGCCACATACCCCCACATCTAATTTCACTTTCAAACCTGTGCCCATATCCTATATAAAACTGCTCTTAAACTTAAAATGTGCTCTTCTTCAGGTGATGACTTTCCAAGGAAGTACCTAAAAATAGCAGCCAATAGCATTGCTTATCCTGTCTCCGTCCTTATAAATAGTTTAATCCAGGAATCCCACATTCCCTCTTTTTTGAAAAATTCACGTTATCCGTTTTCACAAAGGAGGAAATTCAGCAGACAGTAATAACTTTAGACGTATAGCAATTTTATCTCCCCTTGCCAAAATACTTGGAAAATGTATTCAAAAACAATTGCTAGACTATCCCCTGCACAATATGGGTTCCAACCTTCCTATGGTAAAAACACTGCACTTCTAACATATATACATACTGTCAATAAAGCTACAGATAGTGGCAAACTAATCTCTTCCTTATTTCTAGACTTGTCTAAACCCTGCAACACAGTTTGTCACAGCAAACTTCTACGTCATATGTCCTCACTAGGTCTCTCTCAGCCTACCCTTCTGTGGTTCAAAAGCTACCTGTCCAATAGGTATCAGTCATTAAAGTGGTACTCCACGCTCTCTCCTTACCTCCCAGTCACCACCAGTGTACCACATCTTCTCTTTAACATTTTCACCAACACCCTGTATACATCCTCACAACAGGCCACTCTAATACAATATGCAGATGATTCCACTGTCATTTGTACATCTGACAACATGGTGCATCTCCAAACAAAAAATTACTCAGGAAGCATTAACAGCCACTGAAACATAGCTTCATAACATTAAACTCATGCTCAACCCAAAAAAGACCAAACTACTATTTTTTTTTTTTACCCAAATCCTTTTCTCATGAAAAAAACAAGATGTAAATTCCTCACTCTTGATAATACAACCATTGAAGTCACTTCTCATAGCAAATTTTTAAGGGTGATAGTGGATGATACTATTACATTTGGCCTGCATATACTAAATTGCATAAAAAAACTCATAAAGAACTAAAGCCAAAAACGTTCTCTCTGATGCAACTAAAACTACACTTGTCACTACTTCTCTCCTCCCCATACTTCTCTATGGCACTCCCATCCTCACTAACCGCTAGGCTTCATAAAAAACCAATGTTTTTATATTATGTTGAATTTGTTATTATTTAAATTGCAGCTGTTTTTAATTTATTTTTGAAGATTGTAAATTATTCTTCTTAAATGTTTTTGTAATAATTTGGAGCTTTTCTCCCCAGGTCTTCACTGAAAGTAGGCTTCTACCCAGTTGGACTTTCTCAGTAATCAAATGTCAATAAATAAATAAATTTGTGCCTTCATAAAATTATACAGTCTGATCCTTCTAGCTTCTCTGGTACAGCAGAAATTTCAGGTTTATCCTCCATGCTCTCTGTCCTTTAATTGTATCATTTTTTTGAAACATATGTTCTTGAGCAGTCTGATACTCAGACAGCCTTTTCTTCACATTGACTTCTGAGTTTTGCAGCTTTGTCAGGTTATATGAATATCTGTTTAAAGCTTCTTCTATTTTTTCCAGCCATCTGTTATTTGAGTTGGTGTATTCCTTCAGTGTAATCAGCTCTGTGCACATTTTATTTATGTTTTTTTTTCCTTTAGATTACTTTAATCCTTGTCTTATACCAAAGGTAGATGTTGAACTGCTTTTTGATGAACAGTTGCAGGATTACCCTCTTTCAATGCAGTCTCATGTAAAAATGTTTTTGAAAGGGTTTTACATAAGAAGCTTCCTCATAAACGGGTGTCTTCTCCTTGGAATCAATTATGGATTAGAAAAAGTAACTTTTACTCTGTTTGAAGCAGAAACAAGTGGCTTCTCCTTGGAATCTTAATTTTAAATTAGAAACACTAACTCATGCTCTGTTTAAACTAGCTCACCAGGCCGACTTGAAGTTTTTGAATAGTCTAATTGTTCTGACCTCTACTTGAAGAGTATATGAGTTGCAAGCTCTTATAGTGGGTCATTTTTGTCTAATTTTCCACAAAAAAAAGAGGTTTCTTTAAGAACTAATCCTTCTTTTATGCCTGAAGTGGTACCTGAGTTTACTTTAACCCAAACTATCCATCTCCATGTTTTCTTTCCAGAACCTAAAAGTGAGGGAGAAAAGATTCTTCATACTTTGGATGTCCACAGATTGGTAGGGTACTATCTTGACAGAACAAAATCTTTCAGAACTTCAAATCAGTTATTCTTTTTATGTTGGTACAAATAATGAACAATCTGGGTCAAAGCAGGCTATTTCTAAATGGTTGTCTCATACTATTATCTTTTATTATTTCCACCATAACAAAACTATTCCAGGCAGGGTCAAGGCACATTTTTACCAGGGATTTTGCTTCATCTATGGCTTTTTGGAAATGGTCGGATTCTAGAAGTATTTTAGAAGTGGCAACTTGACCCTCTGTGCATACGTTTACAAACCAATATAAACTAGATTCCTTCTCCAGGTCTAGGACAGGCTTTGCTAGGACCATTCTCCAGGGACTCCTGAACCGTTTTGTGTCTGCTTCCCAGTCCCATTCTTTTTAAGCTGGTTACTGCAGCAGTGGTCAACATAATGAACATAGTACAGCTGTATAAGTAAACTTGCCATAAGAATAGATGTTTGAATAATCACTGCTGTATTAGCCACTTCCTCCCTCCACCCCCTTGCTTTTTGTATTATGTTATGCCATAGTATGAACTTGTTTCTTTTTCTTTTCCTAGCATTGTCGACTCCAGTTTTAGCCTCATGTCTCAACCTCTCAGTGCAAGAAGTCTGGATAAAGCCAAAATAATGGGAAGACAAAGGCCCAAAAATAGGGACAGATTTTAAATATTACTCCTATCAACTTAAAAAGTTGCTAGAGTGATACATTTTACATTATTATATGGTTTCTGGAGAATATGAAGTCTGAAACTCAAATGCCTGTCATTACTTAATATTAATTAGTGACGCTGATCCTTATAAGAGGCAAAAAGCATGACGCTTGGCTAAAATCTGGACAGTTGAAAGGTAAACTTGGCTTTCCTCTGTCATTTGGTATGACTGCTGTGAAGGGCTTGAGGCTCAAATTTGTCTTTTAGTCATCTCAGCTTGAGGTAACTGATGGCTTTGCTCTGGTGGATGGTGCACTGAAGCTTTGGAAGCTGCCTGGCTGTTATATCCTCTGCAGGATATAATTCATATAGCTTAGTGGCTACTGCAGCAGTGATCATTCGAACATCCACTGTTATGGTAAATTTACTTACACATCTGTACTTTCAGAATATTTCTCATTTTATGTAGTTGTGAATGAATTTGTTAGGTATTTCATGCCTTTGCTTTTATTTTTACTGTTCATGATTTTTTTTTTTTTTTTTTGAAAAAGGCAAGCAGACTTATTTCTCTATTTGGGCTTAACCATACGTCGACCTAGATCCTTACACTTTTCCTGTTCAGTTTTGAACTTCCTATCACAAATTATTGACACAGGTCTCAGCTTTTCTACTGTTAAGGTCACCTTCACTGCTGTTTCTAATTTTGATGAAAGCCCAGATTCCATGATTGTATCACCTTTGCCATAATGCTAGGCCTTTCTCAAAGGTACCTTCCTTGTAAGACTCCTATTCAGTGATCCTTTTCCACAATGGAATTTGTGTTTTGTACCAACTTTTCTCCTTTTGAACCAGCTTGCATGGCAGAGTTAAAAGGCCCTAAAAAAATCTCTGTTCACTATTACATTTACTGCAGTAATTTTTAAGTTTATTTATGCAGCCTCGTTACCTTGTGTTTATAAAGACATTTTGGGGTATTCATAGACATAGTGTGCAGTGGCATAACTGCATTCTGAGCATTATATCTAGCATGTCACAGTTCAGTGCTGCACTTCATAGACTTGGATCACAGTAATGAATAGCTACATGCAGAAGACTGTCAGCTTTAGTGAATGGTGTACTAGTGTATTATGTGCACTGGAAACTCTATGTACCATAACAGTGCTAAGCAGTCTAGCAGAGAACAGTTTTCAGAGTAAAGTGCAATGCACCTTTCCAAGCACTACTGCTAAATGGCTACTGTAGAAGATATATTGTACCTTACTATGCCTCTCTTCTTTGCTGTGCTGTGCTCTGCCGTCATCCTTAAGTGTGAGTCATAAAAAAGTTCAGTGGTCGGGCCTGATGGTAGAACTAGGGTCAGTGTCATATTATTAGTAATGAGGGGATCTGATGTTGTGGAAGTTCCCTTTGGTTGGAGCTGCACAGTGTCCCTTTGTGAGGTTGGAGAAGGTGCACTTGTAGTTTTGCCTGCACCACAAGGAACTCTGCTGCCATTTGTTTTTCCTGTCAAACAGAGGAATGTTTTTGTTTTTTAATTCAGTGCTGTATACTGCGCCTCTCTAGTAGTAACAGAGCAACAAATCAGCAGGGAAGAGGAAATTATGTTACTTTGTTGAGTCCAGTCCATATGCAGCTGATTTTATGTCTGTTAATCACATATGATCCTACAAGGAAGATCATTTGCATGTACACTCCATACACAGAGTAATATGTCTAGACATTGGGATGAGACTGTGTACAAGGTTCTTACCCAGTTGTATAACAATGTCTATGAACTACTTAAAGATTTTTGTACACAGTTCTGCTGCATGCTGTCCGGACACTGTGATTCCACTGTTTATGAATTTTGTGCAGAAAGTTTATGCACATTTAGTTTTTTCATTTCATAGAATCTAACAAGAATCTATCAGTTTTTTCTCTGTAGAAGAAGACTGTTTATTACACTGCATGGATGTTCATAGGCAACTTATGTTCTATGTGCATAAAACTAAATTATTCAGGACTAAGATTAACCAATTTGAGAGGGGTATTTTAGAGCAACACAATTAAGGGTCTTATACTTAGCACAAGCAGAACACTCAAACTATAATTCAAAGTGGAAAGGAATGATGATGATACAGGGGGGAAGCTCAAGAAATAAGGAGAGACTGGGATTTTGGATGCAGACTCTTAAGGAGAAAAACTAAAAAATCATACAGAGTATTATATTCATAAAGTAGCAGTGAGTATAATAAGAACTAAACCAGTGTGGGAATAGAGAAAAGAGATTCTACTGATAGGGATATAGATAATAGGTAAGAGGGGGATGGAATTTATTGGAGAAACCTGGCAAAGAAGTCAAGGTACTCGGAGCAAATAACTAGAAAGGGAAAGGTAATAGGATGGGAAGGGGCCAAGAATTTATTTGGACTACATGTTAGAGATTGCCTTCCCTATCAAGGATTGATATCAAAGTATAGGCAAAGAGAAAGAAATGGGGGTGGGGGTGGGTCCTAAATGAAAGACCAGCACTGGTGGAGTTTTTAATAGAATCTAGAACAGAAGCTGCCATTACAAAAGGAATAATTAGTAGAGCATATAAAATATTGCATGATAATTATAAGAATAAATTAGAGGAGCTTAGAAAGGATTGGGAAGAGAGATTGGATAAGCAATTCACAAAGAGACAATGGGGGGGTATATGTATGTCTCCCAAATATGCAACAAAGTCTGGAAGATTTAGAATCTTTGCCTGAAGTGTTTACATAGGTATTTTTATACCCCAAGTAGACTCCAATAATTTTTCCTCAGGTGGATAGCAAATCTGGGAAGTGTGATGGGCAAGAAAGAGGTAACTGGGAACATATTTTTTGGGGGTGTAATGAGCTGGCAGATTTTAGGGATTCCCTGCGGACCGCTTGGTCAGAGATGCTGGGTGATCAGATTGGACTGACCAGGAAGATGATTTTTTTTGAACTGTAACACAGAATCAGAATTGCCTTGACATAGTAAACCCTTTCTAAGTCTTGTTATGATGGCTACCAAAAAAGCAATTACTAGAAAACAGAAATCAAAGTTTAGACCAACTTTAATAAAAGTAGTGAATATATTAGCAGAGATAAAACAACTGGAAATGGGATCTTTAGAAAAGGGACGAAGCAAATTACATAGAAAAAAATGGGAATTGTGGGAACACTATATACAGAGAAGGAACAAGTTTTAAGAGGTAGAATTTGAATGAGCCATGTAATGCTTAACTGACAATGACTGGGCATATTATAAGAGATGTATAATGTTTGCAACTATAGTTGTTTCAGTGGTGTCTGTGATGCATAACGTTTGCAACTAAAGTGGTGTCAGTGCTTATTTTTCATTTATATAAATGTACGCTTGCCTATGCCATATGTGATCATTTAATAAAGATGTTTATTGAAAAAAAAAAACTAAATTATTCAACAGCCAGTGCCATGGTGTAGAAGGATAAAGCCCTAACCGTGGTCTGGACAACCTGAGTTAAGTTAGAGTCATGGGCATATAAGGTGCTAGCAGGGAGGGATGGGTTGGTCTATCTTGGGAGGGAAGGCATCTGCCACTGATTGTTCTTAAGAGAATGTGTGGTCCAGTGAGCAGAGTACCCATCAGATGTGGTCAGAAAATGAAGGGAAGGAGGCAAGGTAAAGTGAGGAAGGCAAATTAATAAAAAATCCCTCCTCTCCCAAGTGGAGTGTGGATGGCTGAGACTCCCATGTTGCCCTTAGGTCCCATGACAGGCCCAAGCAGGATGTGAAGTAAATCTGGGGGAGTTAGGTGCTGGTAGAGCCAGCATGGATATGGGGCACTGGATAGCAGTGCTGCAAGGGTAATCTGGAAAGGAACAAAAAAAATCATTCAGAAAAGATTATCAGTTGTCCTTACTGTCCTGTAATAAAACTTGGTTGTAAAGTGTCTAAGGTTTCTTTTACTAAGAGGTTGATTGAGTGCATCACATAGTTTTATACTAAGCCTTTGTCTCTAAAAAAAGGGCCCCTTCTCTGAAACAGTAGCTTCTTCCCAAGCCTTCTTTCATAATGTAGCTATGAATGATATTTATGCAGCAGTTGTCTGGGCTTTGCAGAATACATTTGCAAGATTCTGTAAGCTGGGTCTGATCTCTAGATCTAGGTCTTCCTATGTTGTCACAGTCACAATAGGTGTATTCCCATAAAAGAGCCATCTAAGAAGATCTGCTTGGGACTGTCCTAAGGATAACAAGGATGGACTTCCACATGCTAGATGCAAAAGTTATGTATGGACTTAGTATACCAAAAGGTCTAGGTTAGCAGTTACATCCTAAATAACATACCCCCTCCCCAATTTCTGAGTTAGTCAGGAGGCCTATTTTAGTGACTTATCCTATTTATGTGACATAACCAGAGATCTGAAGAGGAATGGCTTCAGGCAGAGCATTATGGATGAAGGGTGGGATGAGTAATCTGGGAAAGTTTTAAGCGCTGAGCTGCCTAATGTTTCATGGTAGTAGTCTTGCAGTTAACTAGGAAGGGCCTGCTCATCCAGATTTATTGTTATGGTAAGTACGTAACCTTCTTTTATTATCCTTGCTGGTTAAAGTAAATTTGTGTCAAGGGACTTAATTTAGCTTATAAATACTTAGTTTTCAGTGATGATCTTGAGGAGTTGTTTACATTGTGAGCATTATTTTTAATTTCTGAGTCATATTTTACAACACTATTCTATGTGTCAGACTGTTCATTTACAAATGTTTGGTTTTCTTTCATTGTTCTATTAATTATTTATTATGTTGTTTTCTTTTCTTTTACTAATGCATTTTCCATTTTCTTCATGCTGCAAATGTTCCTAAAAGAAAATGAAAAAGCACTTTTTAATTCGAAAGAATTGTATAGAACTAAAATGTGCAATGTAAGACTCCCATGTGGAACGGCTGAACGACTGAAGGATATTCACAATAAATATAAAAAGGAAGCAATAGAGTGTTGCAGAAGTGTGTGCTTTCTTGATGAAGAAAAAAGCGTGGAATGCAGATTACGGGTAATGTGCATTTTTGCTTCATTTAGAATTAGTATTTAATGAAACAAGTTACTTTAAGTGTGGTAAAAGAACATATTGGTCAGAATGTTAATGTGCCATTTCATTAAAGGACAGTACCCAGATGCTAGTATTTTTTTCATCAGAACTGTTTTTCCTCACTTTAATCTACCTGTCTAAAGTTCTATTTAAGACCAAACTTAAGTAGTATTGTTACTAATTTCTTCCTGAACATCTCCTTACATCATAACCTTTTATTATTTCCTTGTGGTATTTGTCATATCAACATTTACAGGGGTCCAAATAAAGAGAGATGATAAAATCAGCAAGCAAAGGAGAGTAGTATTAATTCATCCTCAAGTCTTGTATGAGTACCTTCACGAGGTGACCCTGTTTTTCACAAAATTTCACCAAGACAACACTGATAGATAGATTGTATTTTGTGTAGCATGTATCATGGACAGAAATATGTTAAAAATTTACAAAAAAAATAGCTGGGTGCAGAAGACCCAAGATAAAAAGGTACCCAGGGCCAATCCTGGTAGGTGCACTGGTGCCAGGACTGGAAAAAATGATAGTGTAGAATCCTCAAGGCACAGAAACATTCATACAGTGAGGCTAGGTCAGGCTAAGGGGGAAGATGCTCCCCCTGTTGTAGAAGGAAGTAGTAGTTGTGACGACCGTGCCCTGGCCCAGCAACCAAGGAGCCTCAATCCTCACCACTAACACCAGGGAGGTTGTCTCCTAGAAGAGAGGAAAGGATAACTAATACACACAGTAAAGTACAATTTCCCTTAAGTGTACACAGAGATCACAGTCAATCTGGGGCTGGTTGCTCCCTTGCTCACCAGGTCCCCAAGAAGACTCCCCACTGGCACAGCTGTAAGGTCCAGGTCTCAGCCTAGCTGGGCAAGCTAAAACCTCCAGTACCCTCTCTGTCCAACCAGTGTTTTGTGTCCCTGCCAAGTAGCTGACACACCACACACACACACACACACACACACACTTTGAGATAAGTATTTATACAACTTCACAGACACTCCTGGGAAAGGCTGACACAGATTCTCCAGCTGTGCCCCTTTATCCAGACCATACAGTAGTAATCCCTGCCACCACCCACCTAATAATATCAGCTACTAAAAGGCCCTTAAAAGGGTGTCCAATTATTACTGTGCAATATTATAATCCATTGGTAATGTGACTATACAGTCTAAGGCTTATTAGAGTGGCCTATTACAATAAACTCTATAAATATGCAATGTACTCTAGAGCTTATCTCTACACAAACCAGCCACAGGTAAAGGTTTTTAAAATATTTAATAATAAATAATTAAAACACAAGACAAAACTACTACACCACAGAGATATCTAAGAGTTCAGAGATCACACAGAAACTTAAAATAATACAGTAGGACAGGTCTAATTCCAAAGAAAAATACCTAATTAATCTTTACTAGCTTTAACTATTCTTACAAGAAATCACAGCGCTAAAACTTACATGTGAGCATAAGGCAGAGTGCTGATAAGTTGGATATCAAGATCAAAATGCTCTCAAGTCTCTTGTGAGAAATAGTATTTAAACATTACTAACAAACATGTCTCTTGGGCCCTCCCAAATTACATCATTTTTGACACTTAGGTTTTCCCAGTATTCATATTGCATCATCTTAACACCTGGTCTGAGTTCTCAGGCCACAAACTGTATTATTTTGGCAATCTAACACCTGCTCAGAAACTTACAACAATAGAAGACATTTCACATGTATATTCTAACAGAAATCAGAGCAATAAAGCACATTCCACATCTAAATTCTGGTCATAAACTTTAGCCTTAAAACAATGGGCATGAAACCTTCATCCAGACACACTGGAGCCAAATTCTAACATGAAAGGGTCACAACATGCTTCACTGGGCCAGTAGAGTGCAATGTTATCACATATTTTGCAGTTCCACATTTCACAGTAATCTTTTACATTCAAGAAAATATGCCTGTATTTTACATTTATTTACAAATGCCAGAATTATATATCAAATTCTGTTTGACTAGGCTGGCAGCCTTCACCCATCTCTCCCCAATCGTCACATCTCTTCCCCCCTCCCGGGGAACTCAAGCAAGTTTTTCAAGTGCCCCTTGAGAAACATCGCTTGAGAGTGTCAGTCTATCTGGGTGTACCTCACCCCATTCCCTGTATTGAGAGCCCATCTGCATTGGCATTGCTACTCCCACTGCTGTGCTGAACTGCTTGCAACCCCAGACTCCATCTTAGCAACTTGGCATTTTGCTGACTGGCTCTGTTTAACCATGTTAGAGGGTTGTGATCTGTCATCACAGTGAATTTTTTTCATTATAGATAAGGCTGAAGTTTTTGTAGTGCCCACACTATGACTAGACATTCCTTTTCTACCGCTGCATAGCATTCCTCCCTGGATTGGAGCCTATGACTGAGATAAACCACTGGGTGCTCTTCTCCCTCTGACGAAATCTGGCTAAGTACAGCCCCCACCCCATAGTTTGAAGCATCCACCTGCACAACAAATTCTTTGCTATAGACTGAACTGGCTAACACAGGGGGTCCTCCCAAAGCTTCCATAAGCTTCTGAAATGCCTGCTCACATGCTGGGGTCCACACTACCTTATCTGGCCTGTTCTTCCTTGTCAGGTCTGTGAGGGGAGCAGCTATGGTTCTATAATTGGAAACAAACTTTCTGTAGTACTCTGCTGTCCCTAAGAATGCCCTCACCTGCTCTTTGGTAACAGGTGCAGGCCATGCCTGAATAGCTTCCACTTTGGCAGGTTCTGGCCTTATCTTACCACTCCCTACTCTATGTCCTAGGTAGGAGACATTTGCTCGGCTTAATGGTCAACCCTGCCCTCTGTAGCCTGCCCAGCACCCCCCCCCCCACATGCCGACGGTGCTCTTGCCAGGAATGGCTGTAGATAGCAATATCATCCATGTAAGCAAGGACAAACCCTCCTGCTCCTGCTAAGATATGATCTACCAGCCTCTGGAAAGTCGCTGGGGCATTCTTCATCCCAAAGGGCATCTTTGTGAACTCATACAAGCCAAAAGGAGTCACAAAGGCTGACTTTTCTCTAGCACTGGAAGTCAAGGGCACCTGCCAGTAACCCTTGGTAAGATCAATGGTTGTAAGATACTTAGCCCCACCCAGCTGCTCTAGGGCCTCATCTGTCCTAAGCATGGGGTAAGCATCTGCTTCTGTGTGACTATTTAATTTCCTGTAATCCACACAGAACATGTTGCTGCCATCCTTCTTTGGCACCAGCACCACTGGTGAGTCCCAGGGACTGTTGGATTCTTGAATCACCCCTAGTTCAAACATCTCCTGTACCTCCTCCCTCAGAGTCTGTTTGACTCTCTCAGGCATCCTGTAAGGGGCCTGCCTGATAGGCCTTTGGGGTCCTGTATCCACGTGGTGCTGCACCAGGTGGGTGCTCCCTGGTTTCCCGTAGAACATGCCCCCAAACTCTTGCAACATGGCTCGGATTTCTCGAACCTGGGTAGGAGATAGCTGCTGGGACATTGCTACTCCTTCCACCAAGGTATCAGCTCAAGCCTCACTGAGGAGATCAGTCACAAGATCTCTCTCAGACTCCTCCTGCAATCCACTGCAAATGCTCAGCACAAGGGCCTGCCTATCATGGTAAGGTTTCATCATGTTAACATGGTACAGTTTGTCCCCTGCCTTTTGCCTAGCACTTCCACCATGTAGTTAACATCACTTACCTTTCTTACCACCTTGTAGGGTCCCTCCCAAGCTGCTTGCAACTAGTTGTGTCTGACAGGAATAAGAAACATCACCTGCTGCCCTACAGCATACTCTCAAGCTCGAGCATTCCTGTCATACCACACCTTTTTCTGTTGTTGGGCTTCTGCCAGGTTCTCCTGAGCCAGGCCCATGAGTTCCCTAAGCCTTGTCCTGAGGTTCAGGACATATGCCACAACAGACTCCTTGTGAGACTCACACTCACCTTCCCACTCATCTCAAATTAAATCTAGAGGTCCCCTCACCCTATGCCCATACAGCAACTCAAAGGGTGAAAAACCTGTGGATTCCTGGGGAACCTCTCTGTACGCAAACAACAGATGGGGCAAATATTTGTCCCACTCCCTCTTAAACTGATCTGCAAATGCCCGTAGCATGGACTCGATTGTAGAGTTTAACCTCTCAACAAGACCATTAGTCTGGGGATGGTAGGGGGTGATCTTCATGTGCTTCACCCCACAGGACTTCCACAGACAAGCCAGCAGGTCTGACATAATTAAAGCACCTCTGTCAGACAGTATTTCCTACCTTCTCGGCCTCAGTGGTGGACAAAGCCACTGCCTCAGGGTATCGTGTAGCATAATCTACAATCACTAGGATATACTTTTTCCCTGTGGAACTTGGGGTACTCAGAGGACCCACAATATCCATAACTAGCCTCTGAAATGGCTCCGCAATCACAGGCAAAGGCATCAAAGGAGCTCTCACCTTGTCACCTGCCTTGACTACCTTTTGGCACTGCTAACATGAACATGATCAAAGAACTTTAAATTTTTTAAAAGTTGAGAAACCAAAAATCCCCACAATGTTTGGTATTCCCAAAATGCATAAAAATGGAAGTAATCTGCCACTTAGACCTATAGTTTCGGCAGAAGGCTCTGCCTTTGGCCAAATATGTGGATAGTAAATTGAAAGCATTGTGGCTGAAAAGGAACAACATTTTGAGGGATTCTTGGGATTTTTTAAGATGTTTAAATAAAGGGCTTTTTAGTGACAATATTTCTTTCCTTACAATAGACATAGTCAACCTATTTTCTAGTATTCCTCACCAAGAGGGTCTTCTTTTTTTAGAAGAAATTATTTATGATAATGCTTCACTCACACATGATGAATGTACGGTGGTTATGCAATTAATAGATTTGGTGTTCAAATACAGTTATATTTACTTTAAGGGGGAATTGTTCTACCAGATAAAAGGGGTGGCTATGGGTGCAGCCTGTGCCCCTACATACACAAATCTTGTTCTCACGAGATGGGAGGGGAATTTAATGCTAAATTCTTTATACTGTGACAATTGGATTTGATATAAAAGATTTTTAGATGACATATGTATTTATGGATTGGGCCTGTGGAGACTATTAATGATTTTATAGTTTTTTAAACAGTACTACTGAGTTTTTAGAATTCACATACAAGATCAGTCAAGAATAATTGCAGTATCTAGATTTTGAGATATATAAGGAGAACAATGAATTTAATTCTAAATTTTTTAGACAAAGTACATTCTCAAATGAATATCTACACTACAATAGTGCACACCCCATGCATTATAAGAAAAATATTGTTAAAGGGCAATATATTAGATCAAGTAGGATGACGTGAAATAATGAAGAATTTTTTAAAGAGATGGCTCTATTAAGGCAATTCTTTAAAGCTAGAAATTGTCCAGTTTGGTTTATTGACCAGGTGGAAAAAGAAGTAAGTGAAAGAAGGATAGATAAATTTAAACCTATTGTAGGTATTAGCCTCCAGAATGAAGATGATGAGAAACAGATCAATCAGAATTCTTATGGAAATGCCTTGGTAATAGAATATAATGGAAGTTCTAACTTGATCAGGAATATTTTGGGAACCGAATGGAATAGGTTTATTGCACTCACAGACCTTGGAAGATATCTAAGGACAAATTAAAGGTGGTGTTGTTTAGAAACTCATGTAGTTTGAAAAATTTATTAGAAACTGAAGCAATGCAGAATAGAGTAACAAGGAAATGAAAAGGAACCTTCAAATGTGATCATTGTGCCCAGTGTAGTTATACAGCAAATAAAGAGAGTATGTGGAGAGTAGGAACACAAGGATTATGGGCAAGGAATACAGTAATTGTGATTCCAGTGGGCTAGTTTATTTAGCCACATGTCAATACTGTCAGGCATTTTATGTCGGTAGGACTGAGCATAAGCTCAGAAGAAGGATTTATGAGCATGCTTATGATAGTCAGACTAACAAGGATACTAATGCTTTATATACGCAGAAGCAAAAATATAGTAATGCCCAGTACAAGTTCTTTGTCATTGAAAGTGTAAGGATGGATGGAAGGGGTGGTTTATGGGAGGAGACAATAGAATATAGGGAGCTATGGTGGCAGATCACCCTCCAACCGAATACGTTTCCTGGGTTAAATGACCACATTTCGATAGCCCCTGTGCTTAAGTTAAGGGCAGCTAAGCTTTGAATATTTCTCCTCAAACAAATGTCCACTTGTCAAACCCTTGAAAAATAGGCTTTATCCCCTAGATTTATTAGATTTTGAAAGCAAACAGATTTTATAAAAAGTTAATATATTATTACAGTAAATTAATCTATTTAAATGTTAATTAATATAAAGAATAAGTTGTGAGTACATATTTTTTTATTTTTAATGGATGTACTTCTGAGGAAAGGACACTACAGGGAGCATTATGTCCAGGTCATTTTCCTATGCCTTCTATACAAAGTTTTAAAGCACTGGATTTTAAATAATAATTTATTGATGTTTTATTAATGAACATGCTTTTAGAAAAGGTTATATTTATTGTATTAAAATGGTAATTGCATTCATGCATATTTTAAAATGTGTTGAAATTGTGAATCATACTGTTTTTTTTTTTTATTCTGTATTAATTAACAATGGGCAGGATTCACGATGGCTTGCACGGAGTCTAAGAGTCGTGTAAGACTCCATGCAGCCATCGCGATCCAGGAACAGGCCGAAATCTCCCGTGTAAGAGACAGCTAAAACGACTCTTACACGGGCAGGGCGTGGATATGCTAATCACCCCACTTGCAGCCGAAAGGCATGCAAATGAGGTAAATTAGCGATCCACGAAGCTGAAACCAGCCCGTGTAAGAGTCGAGTTAGGTGCAGAAATGTACTCAGTTGACAACTGAGTACGTTACTGCAAATAACACAATGGAGCCATGACAGCTCCAAATAAAGTGTGCGAATGTTGCAGTCAGCATGCCAATGACTAAATATGTGGCCATTGGCATGGTAACCCAATGCAAACATGAAATAAAATAATTTTTTTTTCGGAGATCGGCGATGTTTAAACGCAGCGCAGCCCCGCGCAAACGGGCTGCGCTATATAAAGCAGAAAAATAAAGGTTTGAAACCCACAAATGTGAGTTTTATGTAATGCATGGATTTGCAATGCAGGGACTAGCAGACCAAAAACATGGCCACCGTCTAGTGGTTGCTAAGGGGGGAAGCTGTGTGTAAGACATGTAACTAAGCATTAGTAGGCAATCCTATGTAAATGAGTGGTAGGATAGTGAATCACACTGTCACATAGCAAATGAGCACATTCCGTGTAGTGTAAGAGTTAGATAAGGGGGAGTAACAGAGTAGGAGATAGGTGACATCACAGGGGGGAATGTCAGGAAGAAATCAAGCTCATTGGAGCAAAGTGGTATGTGAAAGATGTCAATCACACAGCATAAAAAGAGGAGTGTCAACAGATAAGCATGGGAAAGTCAAGAAATGGAAGGTGTACACTGTGGCCAACACCAAAGTTTCTTGCTGTGCGTGCATGTGTGCGTGTGCGCGCTGGGAGCCGCGAGTAAGACAGAGTGCGCGCGTGTAAGGCAGAGTAAGCATGTACGAGCCTGTTTAAAGATCTGTAGACCTGTTTGCGCTGGTGTGCACACATTTTAATCTGAGTAAGCAGATTCTGGTCCGTGTAAGCATGCGTGCGCACGTGGTAGCCACTGTGAGCGTGTTTTCGCTGGTATGCGCGCTGCTCCCCCCTGAGGAAACAGAGAGGAAAAGGAAGCAGAAGAAATAGTAGGAAACTAGCAGGGAATACTTGTAGAGGTAGCAGGTGAAAACAATTAGAAGCAGGCAATTACACAGGCAGAATACAAGCCCAGCCCAGCACTTAAAACACTGCAAACAGCATTGCAGTATGTTTCTCTCAAGAGACACTGCAAGACAGGAGTAAGCTAGTAGAAGTGAAAACTGAAAAGCTGCACTCAGACCAAACATGCTAGGGGCTGCCATAGCTGTCATAAGGAGACATAGGAGACTTGCTGAGGGTGGTGACAATGGAAATGCTGCCAGACAACCCACAGTGAGGAGACGGAGAAGAGTGTACAGGCCCAGGGTCACCTACCAGGGGTTACATGAGCTGGAGATAGTGGAGCGCTATAGAGTGGACAGAGACCTCCTGCAGCAAATTGTTGAGCTGTGCAGGCCACGCCTCACACACAGAACCAACAGAGGGGAACCCATCCCAGTGGAAACCAAGGTATGTGTTGGCCTAAGAATACTAGCAACAGGTACCTTCCAGAGACCAACTGGTGATATGATGGGGATATCACAGGCATCAGCCTCCAGGGTACTGCACCAGTTCCTGGATGCCATGTCAGCACATGTCGGTGAGCATGTATATTTCCCCAATGCCCGTGAGGTATTGGCCAGCAATATGCGTCTCTTCCAGCAAATAGTGGAATACCCTGAGGTAGTGGGTGCAATAGACTGCACGCACATACGCATCAAAGCACCAGCCGGTGAGCAGGGTAGGGCCTACATTAACCACAAGGGCTTCCTCCATCAACTGCCAGGTCATGTGTGATGCCCAGGGCATAATAATGAATGTGTGTGCTGGCTGCCCTGGGAGCTACCATGATTCCCATATCTGGCATTTGACGCAGCTGTACCAGACATTTGCCAATGGGGACATCCCACATGGTCACCTAGTGGGGGATGCAGGTTATGCACTGGAGCCGTGGCTGATGACACCCATCAGAAACGCACACACACCTGAACAGGAACGCCATAATGAGGCACACGCACAAACACGTAATGTAATAAAGCATGTGTTTGGGCTGCTCAAGTCACGGTTCCGGTGCCTGGACACATCTGGTGGAGCCTTGCAGTACTCACCAACTACATGTACCCAAATTGTCATGGTATGTGCTATGCTACATAATATGATTCTGCGAAAACAGCTGCAGCAGGACCAGCATAGGGCCGGGACAAACAGCCCCCCACCATTGCCAAGGCCATCACAGGCAGAGCATGACTCGGAGGAGGAACAACCTGAGCCTGCCCCAGTAGGCAGAAGGAGGCGTGCCCAGTATGCCCTGGCCTTGGCAAAGAGGCAATGCATAGCACATACACTGGCTCAGTAGGAACCCTGGGAATGATACCTCTCTCTGACTCACTCATATAGTAACAGGGATGCCTAACATGACACAACCTGCTCTCAAACATGTACAGGGAGTGTAGTATGTGCATCCGACAGAGGCAGCCCTGCAGCACCACCTGAGGCATGATTGCCATGTGTTAAGCAATGTAACACCATCTAGTATATGCAAACATGAAGACCCAACCTAACATCTCACCCTCACCAAGCATGATGCCACACTATGAAGACAACAAGATCAAGTACAATAATTGGCTGAGGTATTGCTGTTAGCAAGGGGAACACATGGCTGACAGCCTGGGCTGACATGCCGAGCAAGACATGATGCCCCACCTGCTAGGGATGGCACGCACCCAGCACACCTGGCTGTGTAGATACTGGCAAAGGCTGTTGTCACCCCCACTGTGCCTGGAATAGGTAAGTCTGGAAACACAAACCCACCACCATAGGTAGCACAAGGGATAATAACCTGGACGTAATGCTACCCAACGCCAGAAGTCTAACCTGCAAGGTGCATGCAGACCAAACCCACCACAGCATGGAGAATGGTAATATGTGTTCTGTAACAGAAACCTGGGCAAGGCCCAGAAGAGCACCCTAATACTACCAGGTTATGCCTCATACCATGCTCTACAGCTCCAAAACATGGAACACATGACAATAGAAGTGTGGCTACCAGTAATTATCAAGAATAACCACACCCCCAGGTTGGTACCACAGCAAGAAGCAGCATGGACTATCCACGGGCAAGTAACACTGTCTCAAACTGTGTACCTGTTTGAAGCCTGCTACAGACCACACACACAAACCCAGGTACCCCAGCCAGCCTTCCTGAAGACACTTCAGAGTATGAATGTCTCAACAAATACCAAACAAGGCACACACAAAGTATGACATAGGTGGCAATCCATTATGTATGGAAGAAGTAATCATGGACCTAGGGACACAAGTGGACAGTAACCTGTCATGTGACACTCACATTGCCAAGGTGGCCAGGAAGACCTGCTATATTGCCCACCTTAATATGAAAGGATGCACATGTAGAGCTACAGAGGTCACTGTGCCCCATACTCTTCCCTTATCAGGCCCATACGTGACAACAATGCCCCAGTTCGGATGTACCTTACCTTACACATGCAGCAGTCAGAAAGACCCCAAATGTACCCCACCAACAGGATAAAGGGTCCAAACATTGGACATCTGCAGCCTGGCTGAAGAAACCACAGCCCAATTCAGAAGCATACTGCACAGTCAGAGGTGATGTATGCCTGATGTACAAGGCCATGTCCAATCCAGAATGAATGGACATGCTCCACTGCAGAAACCCCAAATCCAGCAGACACACCACAGTGAGATATCTGAACCTCCACACATAGATTAATAGGATGTGCTGGAGGGACAGATCCATAACCCAGAGGCTCCTGACACTCTGGAACAGAATCCCAGTCCATGATAGGCTGAGCTCCACACACAAACTCAACAAGAGAAATCTGGTGAAGTGCATGGGAGATAGTAGGTGTACACTGGGGGCCATCCCTGTGTCACATCTAGGAAAGTAAACCCTACGTGGGCATAATATGCACATTGCAAGGGTGTTGAGACCCACACACAGTCTGTCCGTGCTCAAACAAGGCCAGGGCAGATAGCCTAGTATGAACCTATGAACCTATGATGATACAAATTGTGCAGGACACAAAGGATTATCACACAGCTGTCCTACCTGATGGTAGGAACCATGGTGATAATCCACAGATATGCTCTGCAGCACTCTAATATCACAAACAATACACCAAACCCACACACATTGCCAACAGCCTACCGAACAGATTCCTTCCAACCTCCCCACCAGCACCTAACTGCCAAATATCTATCCCAGGAGAGTGCTGGCCCCCTGACATTGCAGATGCTGAGGTAACAGCCAGCATCCACAAAGCACAGCACACAGCATCAATGGTACCAGATGGTGTCCTGGGTTGTGTCCAACAAGTACTGTAAGAAGAATGGAACAGCAAATAGCATTACTGCGCACTATCAGTCCTACCACAGGATATGTACCCAAAGAGCAGTGTACAGCAACAGTGGTCCCACACCACAAAGGTGTGCCTGAATGGATACTGCAAACTATCACCCCTCAACCCCGACTATCTAGGTTGGCAAAGTAATGGAGAGGATGATCATGGATCCCATGAATAATGAGATTGGGTACCTACAGACATTGGACCCTACCCAGTGTGGCTGTCATAGGGCAGATCCTGCCCCTTACACATGTCTGACTCATGTGAAACGTGCACCAAGCCCATTGATGTGGGGAATGTTGATCACACAGCCTATCTGGACCTTGCTAAACCCTTCCATACAATACCCTAGTTGGCGGTACAGATAAGCTCACCAGCCTAACTATAAACCCCTATGCAAGTAGATGGGTTGCAAACCAGCTCAAGGACAGAACTGACCTGGCAGACATGCTGTAGCCATGGCAGACTGCAAACCAGGTACAACTGGCATCCCACAAGGCATGGTCCTGGGACCTCTCTTGTATGCTATATATGTCACATAGGTACAGGCCAACATGGAAGGACTCTGTCTGAACAGGTTTGCAGAGGACTACAAACTGGCCACCATATCGGACCCTCCAGCTGACACAAGCAACCTACAAAAGGCACACATAGAAACACACAAGTGGTGCCACAGCCATGTCAACAAGCTAAATGCAGAATAGTGTATAGTCAACCCCTGTGGAAACACAGTACATGGCCAGAAATTACCACATAGGTGTTAACCCAGTAAGTACATCAGGAGCAATAAGAGACCTGGGGACACAAGGTGATAGATATCCTGCATGTGACAACCATGTGTCTGTAGTGGTTACAGAAACATACCATATACCCACCTAATCATGAAGGTAAGCACAGCTTGGTTAGGGTAGGTCAATGTGCCTCTCCAGTCATCCATCAGCAGCCTCACAATTGTGTACAATGGCCCTTCAGGGATGTACCATAGCAGACACCTGCAGCAACTGGAAAGACCACACAAATACCCCACCAGGAGGATCGCAGAGCTGTAACAGATGCCATGTGTCGCCTGAGTAAAGAAACTGCAGCTCCACACAGTGCCATACTGCCTGGCTGGAGGTGAACTGTGCCTGATGTATAGAGCCATGACCAACCTGGTATCAATGGACATTTGGCACCATGTAAACACTGAATGCTGGTGACCTATGCAGCTGACAGGCCTGAACCCCAGCACAGACATAAACAGGACATGCTGTACCGATTGGTCCATAACCCAGAAGCTCACTCCACTCACAACTAAACTCCCACTACAGGATATCCAGGAGTCCCTCAGTGACTGTCATCCAGAGGAATCATGATGACTGGATGGGAGATGGTAGGTGTACCCTGGATATCACCTGTATGTCACGGGTAGACAGAGGCACAGCACACTAACCGTGACATATGTCATGGCAAACACCAGTAAATGTGTGTTGAAGGACAAACACTCTCTGACTAGCATTACAAATGGACTAGGGCACATGGCCATTGTTTGTCACTGTCCACACAAGTTGTGGAATACATTAACAATGTCGGACAATCATGTACTATGCTGTCCATATCTGAACAAAATGCAACATGGTCATATCTGCACAACTGGCCCTCAACCAGTCTGGTGTGCTCACTATAAATATTACAAGCAGTGATAGGACTGAAACCGATTATACTGTCCACCACAGTGAAAGTTCTGCACCAGTACACTATACGACAATACAACTGTTTGGTCAGCAGGAAAGGATGATGACAACTGTATGCAAACTATCCCATGGCGACCCTGCAGGCACAGCATAATGCCTGTTAGGTTCAGACACAAAGCAGTTGGGCAGTAAGAACACAACCTGATGTCCAACACTCAACTGTACATGTGATATATAGATGGCGTCCACACACAAACAGAAATGTGGTGGTCCACAGATCCCAACATAAGGAAAGGTCACACTGGGCATGCTCGCACACTTAGATAAATGAGACGTGGCAGTCAAGAAGCCATACAAACTGCGAACTGGGCATGCTCACACACTTAGGCCATGTCACAGTTCAGCAGTTGCACACACATATCTGGCATTTCTATGTGTTAACACAGGAACCTCCCACAATACAGACATCTGCCCAGTGCACACAGTGAAGTTACAACAGAGACATAAGTAAAGTACTGGATCCCACTCATATGCAAACATCTCCCACAGTACACACATTGTTTATAGAGATAGGGAAGGCTATGGCAATAAAGACCCACAAACAGTATATGAGCAACAGATACTTGCATCTGACAGGTAAACATATGGCCGTAGAGTGCAATACCTGACTGTTGTCCCTAGGGAATACAGAAGGCTATCCACAGTGTATTTGGCATCTGCCTCCACAGTACAGTAGGCCACTGTGCCTGTGCAAAGTTAATGCATAGATATGCTCTCCCCTGTACTGATGGATAGTCACAGATGTACATACCTCTTCATCCATAATGATGTCAGCACACTATACATATGTCAGGAGCAGAAATTATACCCAGTAATGTGAATAGCGCGCTCCGCTACTGCGTCTCTAACAAGTGTCATAACATAGTTAGGTAGGAGTTTGAATCCTGCAAGTGCTCAGTATGTGTGTGGGGGAGTAGTGTGTGCAATTCCATGTGTATGAGAAATGTCCCTTTTGGCAACTATTACTACACAACACATGCTGCATATTCCACTGTCTAAACACTGATGATGTCAGCACCCTATAAGTACAGCAGGAGAAAGCAATCCCCCCAGTAATGCAAATAGCGTGCTCTGCTAATGCGTCTCTCACAAGTGTCATAACATAGTTAGGTAGGGGTTTGAATCCTGCAAGTGCCCAGTGTGTGTGTGAATGTGTGTGGGGGAGTAGTGTGTGCAATTCCATGTGTATGAGAAATGTCCCTTTTGGCAACTATTACTACACAACACATGCTGCATATTCCACTGTCTAAACACTGATGATGTCAGCACCCTATAAGTACAGCAGGAGAAAGCAATCCCCCCAGTAATGCAAATAGCGCTCTGCTAATGCATCTCTCACAAGTGTCATAACATAGTTAGATAGGGGTTTGAATCCTGCAAGTGCCCAGTGTGTGTGTGGGGGAGTAGTGTGTGCAATTCCATGTGTATGAGAAATGTCCCTTTTGGCAACTATTACTACACAACACATGCTGCATATTCCACTGTCTAAACACTGATGATGTCAGCACCCTATAAGTACAGCAGGAGAAAGCAATCCTCCCAGTAATGCAAATAGCACACTCTGCTACTGCGACTCTCACAAGTGATCTAACATAGTTAGGTAGGGGTTTGTATCCTACAAATGCCATGTGTATTTTGTCACACAGTTTGTCCATGTGTGTGGGGTGTTGTTCCCAATATTGCACGACATACATTATATCAGTAATGTCAATGCACACATGATGTATGTGTGCCACCTACACATATGTACCTGTGAACTGCAAGAGTTCCCATGTCCAAGCCTGCCTCATGTGAATACATGGAATATGCATCAGACAACTGTATGACTGTGGTGTTCTGTGCAGGGGCTGCATGTGGTATGTGACTATACAGTGTGGGTTGTAGATGGTGTCATCCCACCAGCGAGGGATACATGATTGGTCTGGAGCATATAGTCCACATGTTGGTGATGAACAGGTGCAGCATGTTGTCACCACTTGTGGGAGTGGTAACAAGTTGTTCCATAGCAATGCAGGGAATGAATGATAAGAACCCTTCAGATAGGGTCTTGCAGCTAGAATAATGCTCACACTGTATGTTTGGGTAGTTGCAGTACAACCATATAATGGTGTGTGTAGAGACCGTCATATTCCCAGTGTTGTCAGGAAGGCCAAGTGGGTTTCCTGGGTATGGGAGTGTGGTGTGTGCCAGGCTATGAACCTGAAGGCAGTCTAACCCACTGTGTGTTGCACATGGAGAGGCTCTGATGCTTTGTGCAGTGCCACCAACCTGGGGTTGTGTATCTGAGGTGCCTTTGGATACATCCCCTGTTCTGGTTTGGTGCATGTGTAGGGATGACAAGCATGGTATCAGGAATGACCTGGCACTGATGGTGTGCACCTGGGAGCCTTGTACCAGGAGTCTGTTACTGCACGGATATTGCTGTACCCCATGCTAAGGACAGTTTCCACTGCATGCATCTTGAGGTTTACACTGCTGCTGTTGAGTAGCATTGCTATTAGTGTCCTATCCCGTGTGATACCTGTGTAGGTGGCTATGTAATGTCAGCCTTGCATACAAAGGCACTATGTGTGTAGCAACAGCCTCTGCCAATATACAATGGCCCATGGGTGACAGGTGCAAGCTGTCCCAAGCAAAGCAATGTGGCTTGTCCAGCATGTAATCCCACACTGACAGGCATTGGATCCCCTTTGAATGTCACTGAAAGATACGTTAATTGCAGAAACTGATGATCCTGTCTACATATTGTGGCAGCATTCTTGGTGAGGGTGAGATGCTACTCAAGGCCAGGGTCATACCAGCCTGTGCCACAAGCTCAGAGAGCCCCTCTATGTCCCCTAACATGTAGTCCAGGGAGGTGCGTCAGAGGTCATACACACTGGCACAGACAATGACTGAGTCATACTTCTACATGCCTTGGAGTGACCGGTATGCTTGTGTTATGTGGTGGATCATAGTGCCCGACGGGCAGCTCAGCGTGACCATCACCTTGTTCAGCCTGGGAGCAGGACCTCAGTGTACGTGACGATAGAGGTACCTCATACAACTGTAGCAGGTGTGTTGTCAAGCCGTATGGCCTGTGACTGTTTGGCACACAGGCTTTGTGAGCTATGTGTTGCATGTGCTCTGCTCTGGCTTAACGTTTGCTTGTGTGTCTGCTTTGCAGGTGTCAGCTGCTCAGGCAGGATGCTATTCTGAGAGCCCAATAATGTACCTGTGTGTTTCTGTGTTTGGATTGTGGTCGTGGCAGGTCTATGGGAGACTGGTACTGTATTCACTGTAGTATCCCACTCCACCTGACAGGGAATGCCAGTGCTGTGTTAACAGAGCTTAGCGCCCAGTTTGGCTATGTGGTTGCTTCTCTCACATGTGTTGTAATGTATGGGAAGGGAGAGGGTTGTCTGTGTACATGAGGCAGCTGTAACATTGCCACATGACTCACAGATTCACCAACTGGACCTGAGAGTAGATCGACAGGTGACCTTTGCACATGCTACCATAGCATTGTGACTCCCATACTAAGTAACGACACATAGGGCCAATGGGGAACAAGGTACTCAAGGTGACTATGTGAGGGTGTAGTGCTCCTGATTTGTTAGTGCTGGCATATATGAATGCTGTCTTGAGCAAATGTGAGGTAAGTCATATGCAATGTGTTACAGGCAAGCTACATGCAAACAGGACAAACAGTGACGTTCTGTCAAGTGACACATGGACATCAGTACAGTAAGCAATACAGATGTCACTAGGGATCCACAGAGGCACTGTATATCTGCACTGCAGGTGGAATCAGTGTTTCAGGAACATAACAGGCAAACATGCATACAAACAAAGCTACAGTCAGCAGGCCTGTATGTAGACTATGCTACAACAAACAAGGTGTACGACTTCCAGTAGGTAACAGTGCATATATGCAGGCACTATAAGCCAGTACCCAGACATTCACAGGTCAGACGGGCTGGGTCCAGCTGCACCCCACACAAGTGTATAGACCACGTACCTTCGTAATGTTGAATAACTGGCCTGATACCCAAGTGCTCATACCTGTAATAATACACATGTCAAATAACAGACACTGAGCCCTCACTCAGCAGTTCCAGACTTAGTATGATGTATGCTACCTGTCCTGGCACCACAGTATCCTTGACATGTATGGACACTCTCCCTCCTGTCATAGTTAGTTCTGTGTTTTGGTGCTGTCATGCATGGTATGAGGTGTGACCTTGTAGTGCTAGTGTGCTCTTGTGAGCCTTGAACCTGTTGTGTAGTACTGCACAGATATCAACATCCTGAAACATCTGCATTGCAGAGTCGTGTGTGGACAGCATGCAACTCGCAGTTGACATGGCCATCATTGAGTATCAATATGTACATTGTTGTATCCCCTGTGCTACCTATGTAGGTGGCCATCCCTTCACAGCCTCACCACCAGTATGCAAAGATGTGCAGACAGAACACTGTGGTAATTACTATGGATGTACAAAACAATACAATGACATTCATACTGTAACTGCATCAGGCATGCTGGTATATACCCACAATGCTATCATTACACTGTACTGTTGTCAACATCATACTATTACAATATGTCTATGTACTCACCCTGTGCATCAGCACCATGTTAACCTGTTCCTGCACCGATTTTACAGATTGCAGGAGGTGGCACAGTTTCATCATATGCACAGGGTGTGTACCTGGTATGCCTGAGTCTGCCACTGATACAACCAATTGACATGTCTGTGTGTGTGTGTTGGTGAGGGACAGCAGTACAAGATGGGGCAATGTTGATGCAGTGTGTGCGTGTATGCGGTAGCCCTAGGTGTTATCACTTTGCATGTGTGTATGAATGCACACAGTCCCACCTCATGGCTGCCATATACAGGTGTTTGTGGACAGCCACAGACTGTACCTGCCAGGTCATACAGATCACTGTCTGTGGCCACGGACACGGTAACTGTGCCTGGCAGAGTGCTACGGACCGTATCAGGTACTAAGCCAGACTGGGTACTGTCATCAGAAACAGGTGGTTGGTGACTGGAGACAGGTCCCTGTTGGGATTGTCCAGCCACGCGTGCACGTGGTCTCCTGGGGCGGTCTGATGACAGCACAGACCCAGCATTGCTGGGGCTGCTGCTGGCACTATGTGAGCGGCCGCGGGCCTGTTGTCGTCCGCGACGGCTGCCAGCTGCTGCTGTTGCTGGCATACGGCCATGTCGACGCCTCAACCATCCACCATTGCCCTGGCTCATGGACATGTAGTTGTGGAACAGATCTAATGTGTCCCCCCAACGTCTGTCAATGACCTCGGTGAAGTTGCGGATGGCAGCCGCAACATCACGCATACTGTCACTCATGGCTGTGCGACATGCTCTCAGCTCCCTCAGACCCTGTCTGGTGTACCGTTCCATACGTGACTGTGCCTGCATTACAGCCCGAAACATAGCTGAGGTTGAAAGACCTCTGTGGGCACGTCTGACAGGGGCAATATGCCAACGGATGCTCCCTCGAGAACCCATGGACGTCTGCCTGTGTGGTACCGTGTCAGGACCCTGGCCATGGCTGCTGTGTGGGGATGCATGTGCCACCGGTACCACATTACCCTGGTCAATGCCCACTGTATCCTGTCCATCACCTAGGGACATTGGTGACAAAGGATGTATTGGCAGGATGACTGTGCGCATTGATGGGGTCGACAGCTGTGTAGTGTCAATTGGCTGACCAATGATGGACCCTGGCAAACCTACCTGTGCCATTACACAGGCATCATCATTATCACTATCCACAGCAGCTGATTCAGGTTCCCTGCTGCATGACACCAGAGCAGCACCAGAACCTGTGGGAGTAAGACAGGAAACACAGTTTACAATGTGTACACAATGTCACCACTGATGCACACATGCACACATGGGCACATGCACACATGGGCACATGCACACATGCACACATGGGCACATGCACACATGGGCACATGCACACATGCACACACCTCAGTATATGAGATATCAACCCACAGACACAAACACACCTGCAATCAAACACATAGCACTACTGCTTCAGCCTATTATTACTATTAGTATCAAGAGTATTGAAGGTAATGGTATTACACACTCACCAGCATGGATAGGCTGCCTTGCTGTTACACCAGAGGGACCTGCAGAAAAGAGACATTTATTGTCAGTGGGCACAACTGTGCCATTGATACTGTGGGCATGATACAGTTCAGTAGTGCAACAGTTAGCTTCCACAGGTGTACTGCAGATATTGAGGATATCACTCTTGCACAATAATTACCAAGATTACAGCTACAAAATGAGGACACACCTCACACATGCATAACCTAACAGTGTACAGAATGGTCAACTATACACATGGCATGTTACCTGCACGCTCCGTGTCCTGCTGCTGTGTGTCTCCAGCCTTCATCATCCACATGTATGCTGCTGCTGTTGCTGTTGTGCTGGAGCCACAACAGTTAGGTGTAGTCCCTCCAGTCTGGTGAAGGGGGGGATGTCTAGCCACCCCATCACCTGTGGCAAGCTGCTGCCTGTGGATATCCGACGCACGCTGACGGACATTTCTAATTAAATCACTGCAGTGATGGTGTACCTGCTCATATGTCCGGTTATGTGTGCCTATGTCATTTACCCGATGGACCAGGTCTTGCCACAGTGCAGCCCTCTCCTGCTGGTTCTGGCTGGTGCGGGAAAAGAGTACAGCGAAATCTCGCACCAGGCTCTGGTGTATCTCCTCCTCCTCTGCAGCGGAGTAGACAGGGTTCCGCTGGTGAACCATAGCCCTGAAAAGGAGAAGGAAAATATGTCAGCAATATCTGTCAGCAAACTATGGCACACATAATACACATAATACTCGACTGCAGTGATATAACTTAAGCACCATATATAGCATCTGTCTGTCTATTGGGGGATACACATGTAAATGACCAGATATCAGTGCACATCTGACAACTGTGCAACAGTACCTGGCACACTCCATACAACAGACTAGTATACTGCAGCAGTCAACACACTGTTTCAGGTACAATACACAACCTCACACTGGGGGTTTGTATCAAGGTACTGTATGGGGAACATTATCAGCCCATGCACTGCACACAATGCACGTTACATATTTCACTGGTAATGCACACTACTCTTACTTGCCATAACCCTACCTACACCACAGTGACATACAGGGTAACACAGCACAACTTATGGCAGTGTAGTATGTGTTGATCGCAATACCTCACACACCTGTCTCTGGCCTCACACCAAGAACACACACTACCATGACAGACAGACAGTCATGGTGAGCAATCACACCAGTACACAACATGCACCCAGTCACTAGCACACTCATTCCACCTCACATATTCCGTTTGTAATGTGTTCATGGGTGTGCATTGTGTCTTAGGTAGGTAGTGTGCTTTTGGCCCTGGGCCTACAGCAGCATACTGTTATGCTACCCTGCCCCTTGTGACACATGTGTTATGATCGTACCTGCTCTTTACAAACAGTTACACAGGGTGACTCATATGGCATATTACCTATCTGCATAACATTCAGCAGGGGTATGTCTGACATCTACTCATGGGGAGCCTTGCTTCTTAGTTCTGTGTGGTCTAATACAGGGTATGTCGTATCTGTGGGTAGGGTCCTGTACCTCCACCATGTGCTCTGTACTGCAGTGACAAGGACGACAGACATAGGTAATTTGTGTTATGGATATTGGAGGTGTTACCATGGTTGTTAGACAACTGTCATGGGTGTGACCGAACTATGTATATCCAGCAGTGGTAACCTCTATGTAGGTAGTCTTTGTGCGCTCTGTGGTATTTGAGTGCATTGACACAGTTACTTGCATATGTCTGTATCCTTCTCCATATCTGTAGCTGTCATGGGAGGTACATTCCATGTAGGACATTGTGGGGTGTGGAGGGGTACAGTGACCTACATGTCCATAGCTGATACACCATGTCCGCTGACACATTCCATGTACAGGTATTACAGGACTAGTGTGCCACTGTGTATATCAATGTGGAGCCTATTGTACACTTGTTGCCCCTGTTCTCCCCTGGCACATGCAGTGGTGGGCAGGCATGCACATATGTGGTGGTTACTGGTGTCACTGTTTTTGAATGGGGTATGGTACTCCAGTATCCACACTGGTGTTCACTCCATGCCTTTGACACCAGGCACCTGTTGCAAGACATCTGCACACATGTGCCTCACACAGTCTATATATATATATATATATATATATATATATATATATATTGATATATTTATATCTGTAATATAGATATATATATATGTTTGTATATATGTATATAAAATATGTATATATAGATGTAGATATATACATATAGATGTGGGGAGAGAGTGAGAGAGAGAGACACAGGGAGAGTGAGAGTGTGAGGGGGTGGGACAGAGAGAGAGAGAGATAGTCATATACAGACATATCTGTTGTCAGTCAGATCTATCTGTATATGTATATGTCTCTACAGATATCTATATATGTATGTGTGTATTACATATATCTGTACGTACATATTCTACCAATCTCGATGTCTGTGCAGTAAGTGAGAACCTAGTTCAAGGCTCCTGAGAGCACACCAGCAGTACCAGGCTATACCCCGTATCATGCTTTTTGGCTCCAGGACTCGGGACAAAACAAAAAGGGAGGGGGTGTGTCTTTATTCATGAAGGACACCCACACCTCTAGGTTAGTGGCAACACATGAAGCATCACAGACCATCCAGGTGCAGATAACCGTAGGCAAACCTGCTATACAACTGGTAGCATGTTACAGACCCCCCTCTCAATCTCAGGAACCACAGTCAGCCTTCCTGAAGAGATTGGAGGTTATGAATGTCCCACCACACACCATCAAATTGGGAGACTTCAACTACCCTAACATACACTGGGTGCATTATTCTACCCCAAACACCCTAGCCCAAAGGTTCTCGGAATTCACTAAGTCAAATACAATGGAACAGCTAGTCACCTCTCCCACAACAGGAGATAATATACTAGACCTGATCATCACAAACATGGGGACAATGTGCTACACACCGGAAGTATACCCCTCACTAGTCCCATCTGACCACAGACTAATCCCCCTGGATATACATATCCCACCTCCCCCACAACACAAAAGACTACAGTGGGAAACATCTCACATGCCGACTTTACACTTCTTATAACTGAGTTGGTATCCTTAATGCCCACTGGGCCAGTGGAAACCACTTACCACAATGCAGACACCTTCACATATGCTTTCTATGGACATCTCCAAGAATGCATGGATCATGCAATCACAAATAAAACTATGACCCTCTCCACCAAGGGCAGGCGTCCTTTCTGGTGGACCCCAGCATTGAACAAATTGTATAACAACAGAAGGTAGCTACTGCACGGCAGAGCGTAATTCCATAGAGCTACGGCATCTCTGATCAGCAGTAGTAGAAAGATATGTTTTGTCGTACAAACATGCAAGGCCAACAATGAGAGGGACATCACTATGGACACTACAGATAACCACAAGGCCTTCTTCTGCTATGTTACACACCTGGGTGGGAACCCTCAGATATGTTCACAGTTAGTTCACAGTGACAAACGCTACACTGAACACACAGATAATGCCAACATTCTGGCAGACAGGTTCAGTGCAGATTTCTCCCCTCCCACACCCACACATGAGGAATTACTTATCCCAGCTGACTGTAACCTCCCTGTTATCTCAGATGTCCAGCTGGGAACCACCCTCAGCAAAGCTGTAAACACAGCATCAATGGGACCCGATGGTATTGCAGGTTGCATGCTACGTGAACTCCAAGAGGAGCTACACATGCACATTAAATGCTATTCAACCGTAGCCTTACTACAGCATATGTACCTGGACACTGGCATACAGCAACAGTAGTCCCACTCCACACAGGAGGCACCTCTACAGACCCTGGTAACTACCGCCCCATAAGCTTAACCAGCCTGGTCTGCAACGCTATGGAAAGGATCATTATGGAACTCATACACAGAGACATTGGGGCCTTAGACACTTGATCCCACCCGGTTTGGCTTTGTAGAGGGCAGATCCTGCCTTATGAACCTGGTTGACCTTTTCAAATCAGTCACTAGAGCCATTGATGAGGGCACAGCGGTCCATACAGCCTACCTGGACTTGCCTACGGCTTTCGACACAATACTGCACTCTGGCATCATAGACATGATCAACAGCTGAAATGTAAATCCATATGTCACAAGATGGGTTGCAAACCGGCTAACGGATAGAAATCCTACAGTCAAACTCACTGGTGCCATGTCAGACTCAGAGCCAGTCACAAATGGTGTCCCACAGGGCTCTGTCCTGGGTCCGCTCAAGTTCGGCATATAATTCTCAGATGTGGAAGCAGACATGGGAGGGTAGTGGCTGACAATGTTCAAAAATGACTGCATACTAGGCGCCATAGTCGATACACCAGCTGACACATACATCCTACTGACAGGCCTCATGGACACCGACAACTGGTGCCAGAGTCATGGCCTTAAACTGCATGCCACGTAATGTATACTCATACCCTTTTGGACGGAGAAGGTACCCACATATTATCACATAGACAGTAACCCACTGAGTACAGACAAAGTAATCGGAGACCTGGTGACACTGATCGATGCTGACCTCTCATTTGACACCCACATTGCCAAAGTGGTTGGATAGACTTCCTACCTTGCCCACCTTATCATGAAGGGATTCACATCCAGATCAAAAGGGGTCATTGTACCCCTATACTCCTCCCTTATCAGGCCCATGACTGTGTACTATGCCCCATTTGGTATGTACCTCACCTGGCACTTGCAACAGCTAGGGGGACCCCATAAGTACATCACCAGGAGGATCAGGGGTTTCCAACAAATTTCATATACTGCCAGACTAACGTAACTCATGCTCTATTCCATAGCATACTGCCTACGTAGGGGTGATCTGTGCCTGATGTAGTAGGCCATGTCCAATCAGGTATTGATGGACATGTTCCACCTCATACAATCCAAATCCATCAGAACCACAACAGCTACGGATTTAAACCTCAGCACACATATGAATAGGACATACTGTAGGGACAGATCCATCACTAAGAGGCTTCCCATACTGTGGAACAGGATCCCAGTTCATGTTAGGCAGAGACACTCACTGACACTTTTCATATGCATTCTTGACGAGTGGATGGGAGATCATAGGTTTACAGCAGGGGTCATCTCTGTGTCACTACTAGACAGAGGCACAGTAAACTAATGCTATTATGTAGGGGGGGGAGTCTTCACTGTGTCACTACTATATAGAGGCGCAAGTTTATAAATCTATTCTATACACTGTCTGCAGATAGCCTAGTACTAAACTATGACACTGTGAAACTATATATGTCTATGCATTTCTACATCCCTCTCTATCTATGTATACACATATTATATATATATATATATATATATATATATATATATATATATATACATACATGTCTCGATATACATACGTGTACACATATATATATATATATATATATATATATATATATATATATATATATATATATATATATACTCCTTTTTAGTTCCACATATGTATACACACAGTAACGTACTGCTGAACATCCATTACTGTACAACCTACTTGTACACTGCACTACAACCTACATTGCTATGTGCACATAGCTACCGTCACATACATATGTATGTGGAACCTTCAGTGACAGTTGCAGTATGTCCCCGGCCCTATGCACATCTTCATATACATAGATACAGACCAATAACACATCTGGAGGGTTCACAGTATGTAGAGTATTATAGTAGTACTTTACATTACCTGTGTTTGTTGCAGCTGTTTGCGTAGGCTTGCAGTTACTTGGTCTGCTGTCAGCCTCTTTGTTTTGTTGTTACAGTTTTTTTTTCTCTTTCTTTCTTTCTTTCTTTATTTCTTTTTCTTTCTTTCTTTCTTTCTTTCTTTCTTTCTTTCTTTCTTTCTTTCTTTCTTTCTTTCTTTCTTTCTTTTTCTCTCTCTCTCTCTCTCTATATATATACCTCCAGCGGGTGCAATGAAAGTATTGCATGTGTGGACTGGGAGTACAGTATGCTTTTGTAGGTATCTGCACATGTCCATGTGATGGCCTCTGCACCAATTGTTAGCCAGCATTTACTAATTGCATGCAGCCTGTCATGTAGTGATTGCAATTCTCACTGTGATTACAGGACTGTGCTATAAAAAGGTCTGTTAGGTAGGCGTAACCCTTTCAGATTATCAGGGTGGGGACCATGCTGGTTTGCTGTGGACACTGTTCTGTGAGTGTAAGGGTTGGTATGTCTCTCATATTTCAGGCTGTGTTGTAGACACTGCAATGCATGTTGTTCTGTAAGCTGAGTATTCCTTCCTCCAGTGTCTTCTTCTCCATGTGTATGTAAACTGACACCTACGACTAATAATACTGTGTATATGGGTGTGTGTGCTTTCCTGTGGGGATTGTGGTGTAACTGGTATATAGCAGTGGCTCTTGCAATCTGTTGCTATGGCTTCAATATTTGGCCTTTACATTCACTCGTTTTATGCCTGCTATGTGTCTTTCCTGTAATGTGTTGCTATGGCTTTCCTATTTTCCATTTACATTCACAGCTTGTAATGCTTGCTAAATCTGTTTGGGCAGCAATTCCCTATGTGTTTGTTGTGGTAGGGTGTTACTGCATGCAGTGTGGTCTGGCCATGGTGTGGGCCTTGACACTTACAAGGGTATTTGATCATGCTGCTGAGCAGGCCTCAGATACTCTCCGGAGCATCTTTTATCAGCCTCATGGAATGGTACATAGCAGTGGGTTACTCCAATGACATATTCTGATATTTTGCAGTTGTGACTGTGGGTTATTTCAAGCATATGTATCAGTACACCATTTGTGACGTGCAGGTGGTGCATACCTTCAGTCAGTCATAGTTACCATTGCATGCATAGTTACACCTTTCTGCCTACTGTTAGTACATTTGACAGGGTGTCAGTGGGGCACAGTTGACATTTGTTTTCACATTAGGGACATCCCTGTAACTCAGTCACAGTTGCTATGTCTGATCTCTTAACTATTCAACTATGGCAGTGTTTATCCTGCTCTGATTATGTGTGTGGCTTGCCAAATGCTACTGTGACATTATTACCTAGTAGCTACCAACTAGCATGACTGTTTCTCAGCACACAGTACTATTTTACAAATCCACTAGATTTGACAGTAAATATACATGACATGCTTTGTGTACTACACTTGCTATATTCCCTTTACATTAATTCCTACTATTTTATGATATATTTCTTTCAGCACAATGTTCTTGTATAGCAGTCATGGCTTAGTGGTAAGTCATGCAGACTAGTGTTTCCAAGGTCCTGGGTTCGAGACTGAGGGAGGTATTTTATTTTGCTGCTGAGAAAACTACAGGCCTTGTCATTCAGAGTGACTAAGGCACTTTTAAGCAGTTGTAAGCGGGTTAGCTGGTTTGCGGAGGTTACGCATGCACTGCTGCTTAGCTTCAAGACACACACTTAGCTAAGCGCAGAAGCACTCCGCTACTACTGCTTAAAAGTGCTTATTCTCACAACACTCAGCTATTTTCTTTTAAAGAAAAGAAAATGGGGAGATAGGAAAGTGGTGAAAAAGGAGGCACAAAGAGGGTAGGACAGTAGGAAAACAAGCTCGGGTTTTGCAGGAGGGATGTAGGAAAGGCCCATAGCTGCCCATTTCTTCATCAGCAACAGCTGTGCATATGTTTGTAATTTGGTGTGAAATTTGAAACCTTCCACCCCTGTGAGAGGTGTGAGGACAACAATAATATTTGTTGTACAGCCAATTGTAATTGCCAGTTTACATGTCCAGCAGACATTTGTGCAAAATGGGCAGCTATGTATGGGGCGTAATTTTTTTGTGGGTACAGAGTACCCTTTTTTTTTTTTCAGGTGAGAGTGGTATGTCAGGTAGAGGAAGTCGGTATAGCTGGGGAGGTAGGTAGGGGAGGTTAACAGACAAGACAAACAAGACGCATACAGGGGTGGTGTATGACACATGTGGGGGGGTTACACAATTGACGGGGACGGTTGTTTGGATATCTCGAGCCCATGAGCCCACAGATGGCAACAGTGGAACTGAGATCCCCACCCATGGGCAGTTGCCACTGTGCCTTCACTTCCCAGGACGGGGTTGTGCTGGGGACTGTGTAGGCCGGACAGCAGGCACACCCGTGAATTGTGCCACCCGTGCCTCAAGCTGGCGTAGGGGCCCAAGCACAGCGTGCCGGATCTCCCTACGCACCACAGTCGGGACACTACGGAGGGTGAGTGGATGTTCTCCTCCGGCCACGCTTGCAGAGGGGGGACGAGCCCCATCCCCTGCAGCGCTTCCACCCGCAGGTGGCACAGGGCCACCGGAGGAGGGTCCGGCCTGGGCACTACTGCCAGGTGCACTCGCCAGCTGAGGTGGGAGAGGTGGGTCCGCTGGAACCCGCCTTCCCTGTCATCCTATGTTTTGCATTATTTTATGACAGTTTGGGTTAGTAACGTACAATACCATTCACAATTAGTTGTAACAGCATGCATTAGTATTCCCATTAACCAAACACCCATAAATTCAAGCCATTGAACAGCAAGCATAACACATGCATAATTTGAACAACAATACACAATCCAATAATATGCAGGGTTGATTGATGGCAACAGGCCATCAGGTTTGGATGTATGAACAGGGCACATGCATCAACGTACATGCAAATATGTATGAACCAACAGGACAAATGTCCAGGGGTGTTAATTGTGAATACATATACCCATTTCACGTGGAATGGATTATTTGTGGTTATAGGGTAGGGTGAAGAAATATTTCATTAACAACTTCAAATACCTATACATATGCTGTACATTTCTACTAGCTGCAGATATATACACCCTACAGGTCTGACTACAGTTTCCTATGTGACAACTTATTCAGGTTGGTGATAAGAATGTTACTGCTACATCAATATACATTTCATATTTATTCATACACATTAATATCTGGCTCTGTTCAGCTACATCATCCTGCTACATTTGCTTTATATGGCTATAGACAACTGTGGATGTTTGGTATTTCATACAACCATACTATCTGCATATTGCAAACTGAGAGCAACATATCCAGATTTTGGGACACACATTCCAGCTTCAGTACTTTTTTCAACACATGTTGCTGTTTGGTTCTGCCTGTCACATTCATTTCATTCTGTACTGACTGCAGTATACTTTATTCAGGAGTTATTACTACTTTATTGGTGGATTCATACCTCTTTCTCACACTCTCTCACTTGTTTTATTTTTACAATTCAGGATGCTACTTAATTCTAGGCTTTATTGACATGTTTTACTTTTAGTTATAACAATCCTTTCCAACAGTCTCACTTGTGTCATGTTTCAGAATTTAAACAGGGATATATTTCACACATGTGTTTTACTCAGCTTCTGTAGCTGTACTTTTCAGCCTGCTGCAGGTTATGCACTATTATATTACAGGTGGGACATCTTTATTTCAGACTTGTTTCATTTTTTTTTTTGGATTACAGGCTGCATCACACTTTTGTAATCAAACAATACTTGCAAACTCTCTTACACTGTTACTTGCACATTTTATTAATAAGTGACTACACTGAACTCTTTTGCAAGCTGTCATACTTATATATTTTTTTACAGTTACAGGGAGAGAATTACTGACCTGCCCTGTGGCGCAACTGCACCAGCCTATCGGCATAGGCTTGACGGTTCGCAGAACGGACACCTGCAGCTGCAGTATAAATGAAGTAATATTGGAATACACATCTCCATAATATCAGCTAGGTTACTTTCTTACATAAATAATTACATGTAACTTACTCAGTAGTGGGGCGTTGGGCATTTGCCGGGCCTCCTGGATCCAATGGTTCAGTTGGTTTTGCTTCCGTCTCTTCAGGTCCGCATGGTGGTAACGGACCTGTTCACCAGTCCTTGGTATTTCTGTGGCACTGGTGAGATCATGTGCCAACCGGTCCCTCGCCTCAGCCCTATATGCTCCCCACAGGACCTGGCCCTGCATGAGTTGGGCCTCATGATCATGGACGAGGAGCCAAACCATATATTTGGACTCCTCAACGCCCCACCTCTGTGCTCAGAAGCAACTACCCTCTCCTACACCTACCATCCTGACTGCAAGTCGGTTCCACAATCGGTTATGCTGTGTATTTCCGCCTATGGGGCTTATATATGCCGTTTTTCCCGCACTTATCTGTGATTGGCCATTTTGGAATTGTATCAGCTTCACAAAACCTGCTTTGTCATGCTCCTCTTTCCATTCATTCATATATATATGCTATTACTGCATTTCTAAGAGCAACTGTCATGGCTTAGTGGTTTAGTACTTTGACTATGGTGCATGATATCCTGAGTTCGAGCCTGGCCATTGCTTTTTGTATTTTATGACAGTCTACACAGGCTAGGAGGTGTGTCTGTGTAAAGGCAGTTTTGATACAGCTTGCTCAACGTTGCCCGCCGGTTAGCTTGTTGGCGCGGTGCGCAACTCCGCGCAAACGGGTCACGCTGGTTTACACGTCGTTTGGCTGTCAGCACGCATATTACGCTCAGCTCAGCTACGGGCACACAGTTTCAGCGTGTTAGAACTCTGCTCAACCCCGGGCACTCATTTTACACCTGTTAAACCACTGCTCACCTACGGGCACTCATTTTACACCTGTTAAACCACTGCTCACCTATGGGCACTCATTTTATACCTGTTAAAATACTGCTCACCTACGGGCAGATATACTCAACTTGTTAGAGTGTAGCTCAGCTATAGGCACATCTGACATTTTTTTTTATTTTTTATTATCTCACATTTCTTCAAAATACATGGCCCATTTCATTACATTTTACATAAAATATAATTTTATATATGTACATATATGTCAGGGAATTGTTTCGTGCTTATTTCACTAAAAATAAAAATTGATGTTGTGGGGGCTCGAACCATGACTGCCTCCTCTTCAGCCAACGTCTCTACCGCTACGCTATTGCTCCTTGGCGTACTTTGCATATTTAGTTCTTATATGCTTTTCCACTGAGTGCTAACTGTGGCTAAGCACCGGGCACGCCCGCGCAAACG
>NC_056725.1:639708114-639780614 GCF_019279795.1 Protopterus annectens
TCACAGTTACCATAGTGACAGACATGCCAGCATCAAACATCGTACCTGACTGAACCATCATGCAGATACAAAGTCTGTTACTCTATCACTTGTCCAGATTTGTAGGAGCAATAGGTGAGACCAGTCTCTATTTCTGGTGGTTTATCCCACCATCCATGAAGGCATTCCCAAGATTACATGTTGTACGAGGTAATGGGTTATGTCCAAGGCATATAATCTATGTGGAACATGTAATGTGTACGTGGCACTATAGCATACAAGTGGATACGTAGGGTTACTAATCTGTCTATTGGCAACTGTGTTTGTGTTTCTGTATGCAAATCTCCTCTGGCTGTCTTTACTGTGTGTATGCAATGGCTATACCATTTTGTGTGCATCTTCCACTCTGTGAACTCCCCCATTGCCAAACCAGTTTCATCCCTTACAGATGTCATCCACCTTACAAGCACAGTTACACAGTTTCTAACAGAAAGGCAGTGTGGTGCTTGCAATGGTCGTATCACTGTGTATTGTACATAAATAGGTAGATAGGTCATCTAATCTGCGAATTGTCAACTCTATGTGCATGTGTGTTTCAATGCAAGTGTATGTGTGTGTCAGATAGCTCTACCATGTTAAGGGCTTCTGAACCCACCACTGGCAATCCTAACAGCCCCTGCAATTGTCACCCACTTGAATAGTAGTGGCAGACGCTTCAACACTACATTACCTCTGTGGTATTTGTGTTATGTATCTAGCACTATCATTTGTAAGACTGGGCAGGTAGGGGGCTGTGCTCAGCCCTTCAACAGCTGCCTCATGTGCAAGACTATGACTCTGTGTGCACTACCAGCAAGAGAGGCCAGACTTGCATATGAGATAGCAGACACACATGCTGGTGATTGTCAGGTTAGACTAACACAGGCTGACCTGTGTCAGGAGTACATACCCCAGACCTGTCATACACAGTACCATGCATACTCTCACCAACTACATCAAGGCTGAGTAGATGGGAAAGAAATGGCAGGGGCAACAGGTGTTGATAGGTGAATATGTTGCAGTTAAAGTAATGGCCAAGTTTGTGAGGGACCTAGTGCCAATACTCAAGTAATCTCCTCTGTATGTATGAGCCTGTGGTACTGCAGAACACCCAGGTGACATGTATGAAGGCTAGCTGGTTGTGTCAAGGAAGGGGTATGTATGCAAGGTCACACTATCTGTCCCAATTGTCCCTCATACACTGTTGCATGCATACAGACCTGTTAAACATGTACATATACAGCTGTACCTTGGCTATGAAAAGGTCACTGTATTTCCACGCCACCATACTTGTTGTTGCTAATGTCAGCAGGCCCACAGCCTGCAGACACACAGACTCCTAGAACACAAACAGAATACAGTATGTGAGACTACAGTCAGTCAGCAGTACTAACAACAATAATGCATCATGGCTAAGAAGGTTCATACACTTCGATGTGTACCATAACTAGTGCCACCTTACACAGCATTATATTACTACATTGTACTATATCCACCCTATGCATCAGATCCATATTAGCATGGCTCTGCATCGATGGTGTGGATAACAGGGAAGTGGCACAGGTATCATCACATGCACAGGATGTGTTGTGGGTTTGCCAGCAGCCTAGGCTTGGCCATATGGTTGACATCATATGTGTGTATGTGTATGTGTGTGTGGGTGTGTGTCTATCTGGAGGGGTGGTGTTCAACTGGGCCATGCAGATGAGCTGTGTGTGTCTGGTGGTGACCCAGATGTGTGAGTGTATGCATACAATCAAGTCATGTGGTTTTCCTACACGGGTATGTTGGACAGACATGGACCGTACATGGCAAGATGTACAGTTCACCGTTTCCCACCAGGGAGATGGGAACTGGTTCTGCCAGGAGTCTCACTGGCACCACCAGGCCCAAGGCCAGATGCAGTACTACTCCCTGATGGTGACTGCTGTCTGCTGGATCTGTTCACCTGATGGGACCGGCCAGGACCACGTGCCCATGGCCTGCTCCGGTGTGGTGTGAACAGCACCCTCCCTTTGGTAGTGCTGGTGGTACTCCCACTACGGGAGTGTGAATGTGCACAGCCACGTGCGCTCTCAGCTGATCTTGTTGCTGACCTAAGTCCACATAGCCAGTGCCCTACTCCCACCACATGCTCAAGCACAGACATTTCATGGTCGAGCAATCACAATGTCTCACCCCACCATCTATCCATGACATCAGCAAAATGATGTACGGCGTCACCATTGCAATGGAGGTTGTCATGCATGGCAGGAAGTGCTGCATTCATGACCCTGAGCATCTGTTTGATATTGCAGTCAGTATGTGCCTGTGCCTCCATGACAGACCAAAACATGCGTCTGATGACACCTGCTGTGACACTTCCGACAGGAGCTTGATGGGCAGCAGTCCTTCTTCGAGCACCCCTGTCCATCAGCCTGTGTGGGACCTTGCCTGCTGTCTGGCTGTGGCAAGTGTCTACACTCACACTTGCCATAGTCACCACACTAGCCTGTTTCATGCCACCACCCTCCAACTGTCCATTATTTGTGGCTGCTGAGGACTGGGTATGTGTGGGCATACTGACTGTGTGCGGGGACATTGTGAGTGAAAGTGGGGTAACAACCAGTGGCACAGATTCAGCCCCCGACAACCCCATGCCTCACTATGACAACCATCATCAGAGTCCGCTAAGACACTGACATCAGGTTGTGAGGGGGAGAGACACCAACCCCCAAGTTCACCTGTGAGGGGAAGACAACATATGTAAATTAGTATCCTGCAGTATAATGTTTGCTAATACACACACACACAAGCACGCGCACATGCATGCACACACTCACACACATGCATGTACGTTCACACACGCGCACACATGCATGTACGTGTACACAGACCCATACAGGTGAGGTGGCACTAAAGCATTACACAGACCACACAGTCTCTGAATGATGACATGCATGACACACAATCAGATCACAACATACACACTCTGGACAGGCCCTCAACAACATGCAGTGCAGCTATGTTCACTTAATATTTCTACTAATATACCCCTCTGAGATACGTGAGAAGTGGTAGTATGTGATGGACCTTCAGCTAACACACGCTGCACCAGTGTACACAATATGGATGTACCCCTGTATAGCACAGTGGCAATACCTATAGAAACATACTTGCCAATATGTTACAGCTCCTGTGAATAGGCCCCCTGTGATGACCACAGTAATGCACTGCAGTTAACCCCGCCACAAGTGAACATGCACATATTGCAATATGGCTAAGAATAACAGTTGTGTGCATGGAAAAATGCATACTCCTATCATGCCTAGGGTATTGGTGCACCACAAGACATTTCCATACTTACTGGCTTCAGGCTGCTGTTCCCCAGCCAGAACAGAGGGACCTATGTAGTTGTGGGGGAGAGGTATTGTCAGCACACTCACATGTGGTATTGGTACAGGAAAATTATGAATATCTGAACATGTATAGTACAAGCTCTGATACTACACAATTTGATGTCATTCACTACAGATGTGCACTTGTGTGCATTACAAAACCCTACCCACAAATGCAGTTTGACCTGACATATGCTTCTAGATACTCCCAAGGATGCCAGTATGAATTATTTTTATTTATTATTTTACATTTGTTAACCAGGATAGTCCAACTGGATATATGTCCATTTTCAGTGGAGGCCCGGGGAGAAAAACTCCAAAGAGACAATGTTTACAGAACATACAGACAAACTTGGGTACATATTTCATCTAGATCCATAATGGTATCTAGTTATTGACACTTACAGGTATAAACTACAGATACTTATAGGTATAAACTACAGACAGATACATTTTACAATAGTTATTAAACAGTTTTACATTGTTCATACTAACACTGTTATATGTATGTTATCATACCTTTGATGTGGTGTACATTTATATGCAAGTAACAGATAGGACTCTAGTTTAGGACAATGGTTACAAAAGTACTGGAGTGGATCCGGCATTAGTCTGGAGTTGAACAGGGACATAACCATTTGTTGCTGAGGTAGTTGTAGATAGCTTTTTTAAATGTAGGTAGTGAGATAATCAGGGATAAGGATGCAGGCAGGGAGTTCCAGATTTTGGCCACATAAGAAGAGTAAAGGGAGTCTCCAGCATGGTTGTTGGATCTAGTAACAGTTAACTGTAATTTGTCAGTTGAGCGGAGTTGCCTAGGACAGGAATATTGTTGGACAATGTTAGACAGTGAGGGTGATATATTTTGTTGATGGAGTATCTTGTGAGTAGTAACCAGCTGATTATAAATAAGTAAGTTAGGTAGTTCCATCCAGCCCAATTGCTTTACGTTTAGGCAGTGATGTGTTCTGTAGGAGCTGTTGTTAGCAAATTTGGCTATCTCATTGTAGCAGGTTGTCATTTTATTGATTTCTGTTTTGGATGAGTTAATCAAGATGGGTGAGGCATACAGTAGTGTTGAGAGAAGGTGTGTACGTGCAATTGTAGTTCTAGCATTATGGGTCATGAATGCTTTATGTTTGTAGAGGCTACTTAGCTTTTTGTTAGTATTTTTAATGGCCAGATTGATGTGTACATCAAATTTGAGCTTATTGTCAATAGTAATACCTAGTAGTTTTGTCTGGGCTTCAGGTGATATGGGGGTACCGTTATTAGAGTGGATAGTAAAGGTGCAGGTGGGGGCAGTAGTAGTTGAAGGATGAAATAGTAGGAGCTTGTTTTTTTGGGGGTTGAGTATCAAGCCATTCTCAGTGAGCCATGTTTCCACTGAGTGAAAGTTATCCTGTGTCTTTTTGTGGAGGTCTGGTAAAGTGGGGGCGTTACATATTATAGTTGAATCATCTGCATATTGAATAAGGCTTGAACCTTTTGCGACTGAGTGAAAATTATTTGTAAAAATTGAGAACAGCAAGGGGCCCAGTATAGATCCCTGAGGTACTCCGAGTGTTACAGGTAGGAGTGGAGAAAAGTTATTATTCCATAGTACTGCCTGTTGTCTATTGTTGAGGTAGTTTTTAAACCAGGAGACTGATAAGTTATCTAAGCCTAGGTTTACAAGATGGGAGATTAGTTTTTCATGGTTAACCATATCAAATGCCTTTGATAGGTCTAGGAAGAGGGCTGAAGAAAGCTTACCATTATTCCTGTTGTGATTAATGGTATCTATGAATGCCAGCAGGGCGGTGGTTGTGCTATGTCCTGGCCGAAAGCCATGCTGTGTATGAGATATGAGCTCTTGGTCAATAAGATGGGTCATTAATTGATGGTGAATACATTTTTCTAATATTTTAGCAAGTGGGGATAATATTGCTATTGGTCTGTAGTTAGATATGTCATAAGAATTTCCCCCTTTGTGTAGGGGTATGATGTAGGCAGTTTTCCAGATCAAGGGTACTGAACCTTCTGAGATGGATCGGTTTATTAGAATTGAGACTGGTTTAGCTATTTCATTTGCTGCTAGTTTTAAGAATTCATTGGGGAGGGAATCTGCTCCTAGTGTTGTTGGTTTTAGTTGGGATAGTAGTTTTCTTATATAGGAGGTTGAGGTGGGTTGTAGCTTAAATGTGGGGCTGTTGTTAGGTTTTGGGGGGGGGCACTTGTAGAATTTGGATAGGTTTGGTTTTGGGCAAGGGCAAGTGCAGTCTCAGTAAAGAATGAGTTAAATGATTCAGCTATGTTTTCTTTTGTTAAGCCTGTTGTTGGGGGTGGAGTAGTGGTTTTTCCAGGGTGTAGTAACCTATTTAAGCCTGCCCAGAATTATTTTGGATTGTTTGAATGTTGGGTTTGAGGGGTGATAAAGTAATTTATTTTATCTTGCGTAACTAGTTTCTTAGTAATATTTCTTATCTGTTGGTATGCTTGCTGTGTTGCTGGGTTTTTGTTGGACCTCCAGGCTGTCCAGGCACTATTCCTTTCTTTTATTTTTTTGTCTTGTTTCCCTTGATAGCCATGGGACTGTTTTAGATTTAATTATGGTAGTTCTTGGAGGGGCATGCCTGTTTAGTATCTCTAGGAAGGTAGAGTTGAAGTGTTTGATAGCTTCGTCTAGGGGTAGATAATACAGTTGCGACCAGTTATAGAGCGGTAGATCTTGTAAGAAGTTTTGTAAGTTGAAGTGTTTTTTGTTTCCTATTGTTTGAAGTATAGGGGTTTGGGGGTGGTGGGAGTTATATTTGAGTAGGAAGGTAGTTTGATAATCACTTAGTGAGTCAGGAAGGGTACCTGCTAAATATGAGCAAGGTATTTTGTTTAGTAGAATCCAGTCTAAAAGTGATTCTCTTTTACTGTTCTTGTCGATTCTAGTGGGTTCTTTGATTAGTTGAGAGAAGGTAAGTAGGTTGATATGATTAGTGGGAGCCTGGGAAGAGCATGTGAGCCAGTCAATATTAAAGTCCCCTAATAGAATAGTTTCTTGTGGCATGGTTTGTGATAGCCATTGGAGTAGATTTTCCATGATGGGGATATTATTGCCTGGGGGGATATAGCCTGTAACTAAGTTGATAATTTTGTTGTTACCTATTTTGAGCTTAGTTAGGAGTATTTCTGCCTTGTCCAGAGAGGGTAAAGTCAACTCAGTTTTAGCTATGGATAGTGTATTTTTATAAAGTAGAGCAATGCCTCCACCTTTCTTCATTGGTCTATCTTGCCGAAGGATACTGTATCCAGGTGGTAGTATCTCTGTATCCTTGGTGATTGGTTTTAGCCATGTTTCTGTTAAACTGATTATATCTGGGAGATATTGTGACATCAGAGCATGAAGCTCATGTATCTTTTTGTTGCTGCTCCTGATATTTAGATTTAGAATGAGTAGACTATTTGCTGGTCTGGTATTGATTTGGGTTAGTTTGGGAGGTTTTATATTAGTTGTAGGATTGGTATCATAAGGACCTGGGTTAGGGTGGATATCTCCATCATTTAATAGTTCATGTTGTTGTTTTTGTAGAGTTTTCACTATCTTTTGCAGTATTATTATGTTTGTGGGTAATATTGGATTTGGGGTTGGTATTGATCGGTTTAAGAATGGCATAAGTAGTGGCAGTGGTGTTGAATAGGGTGGGGCTTATTGTTAGGGAGTATGTAGAAGGGATGGGAGAGATAATGGATGTGGATTTATGATTGAAGGAAGAGCTATTTTGTAATGGGTAGTTGTAACAAGTGATATGGTAGGTAAATGCTAGGAGTAGTAGTAGGGTTGTTTGCTGGAGGTAGATGTTCATTGTGATTGGCTTTGGTTGATTGACAGGAATGAATTAGAGTGATGTAATTAAGTGTATGAGGGTAGTAAGGGTATGATAGGTAATAGGAAATGTAGAGGGCGGGAAGGATGTTGAGTGGATGTAAGTTAATTGTGGGAGGGACTGGACAGGATTGGTAATAAGAAATGTAGAGGGTGGGAAGGATGTTGAGTGGATGTAAGTTAAGTGTAGAAGGGACTGGCCAGGTATAAGTGTAGGTGATATGGGGATGGGTGGTAATTGGGGGTAGGGTAGGGGAGCGGAGTGAGCCCGCAGGGCGAACGGAGCGGGTAGAGCCAAGTAGTGAAGGAAAACAATCAGAGATGTGAAAGGTAAGTTCAAGGTAAGGTATACAAGGAGGTCAGGGGCTTACCAATGGAGAGAAGGGAAGAAAGATAAGACAAAATTCAGACACAAGGGGTGAGTAAGGTGGTACCAGAGGCAAGAATAGAACAACTTAGGTTTGAGGATTTGTTTTGTAGGAACAATGTAACTGGTAGGTCACAATGTTATACTGCTCTAGTGTTTATTCCTTGTAACAACAATAGATATATCACAGGGGGAAGATTGGGAGAGTTGTAGGGAAAGTAGAGGAAACAATAGAAAGCCAGGGGGAGAGATAGAGGTTAGAGTAATGGATGGTATAGAGGATAGTGAGTGGGAGACTATGGCTGCTGGTATTCCCAGTAGGGACCGCTCACTTAAACTAATAAAACAGGAATTAGTTACAGTTGTAGGAGATAATGAGCAGGTTACACATACTTGATGCGGTATAGAAGTGATATCCACTGGGGCCTTACCTGGATGTTCCTGCCTGTTGTCTGGGTGCTACCCACCTCCATGAGAGAGGTGTGGATGGTTTCCTGGGGTGCGGTGGCTGCCCCACAGTTAGCGAAGAACTCCTCTGTAGATTTCAGTGGGGCCTGCATAGCAGGACCCCCACCTGTGGCTGTTCGATCCCTGGCCACAGCTGCAGCCGTCTTCCAGGGATGGTGAATAAGGTCAGTTGCCCTGTGCCTGACCTGCTGTTAGGTATGCCCATGATGACCCAGATTGTTGATGGTTTCCAGTAGGTCATTCCACAGAGCGGTCTGTTCCTGCTGCTGCTGTTTGCTTCTGCTGAACAGCACTGTGTGGTGCAGTCTTAATGCATCTACTATTGCTGCAGTCTCAGATTCCAAAAAGGGTGGTAATCACTGTTGTGGCATTGCACCAGAAAGACATGAACAGGGAAACACATCACAGGACCTCATACTTTGGGCACCATTATGTACAGATCCTGCATATCCAAGTTTGCTAGTACTATCTACCACTAACACCCACATCATACCCCTGCCATCTATCAGCATAGTATTTGTATGGGTAGTCTCACCATACTGGCATTACAGCATGCATTTCACTCCTGATTCTGATTTTCATGTTCCCCCCAATGAGGACCATTAATGTACATAATCCTTCATTCATCATTCACATCAGACGGCACATGCAGCAGCTGGGGACATCACAGAAGTTCCTTACCAGGCCACAGCAGCCCATCAGACATCTACCGTACACCTATAGGCTATGAGGACAACCCTCTACCTGGTGTCATACATACCCCTTAATAGTTACCTCAGTCTTGCATGCCATGCAGTCACACACTCCACATTGCTGGGACTACTGCATGTGCTCCACTCTTTTAACACTCACACACACACAAACATACACACACACACACACACACACACACACACACACACACACACACACACACACACACACACACACACACACAACCTTGCTACCTATGGGCCCTTTAGCCCAGACTTTAAGGTTGTTCTGACTGCCACAGTCCATCTCTTTAACAGCTACTGTAAGGCCCTTAACAAACAGTGACAAATCCTACTGTGTGATGAGCCTATTAGCAAAATGTTAAGTGTGACCAAGACCAAGGCTATTGGAGTGAGCTGTACAGTGTCACCAAGTGCATATGCAAGTACTCTAAGAGCTGACTTACTGCTATACAGAACAGACACAATGACAAGGTTGAATGATATGTGATAATAACTAATAAAGGAACAAGAGAATACTCTCTCAATGCAGTAACTACACCATTTAGACTCATAGGGATTCATTTAAGACAACATTGCAGGACAGTCTGCAATACATACAGGAAACATGTAAAGTACTAGGTACATAGGTTCATAGCATGATACTAGGCTATTGGCCTGGATGCCCTCATAAGCCTAGCCCAGAATTTTGCCCATGTCCCTTCAAAGACAGCATATGTTTCCCCTGTCCAGCTGGGACCCAGGTGGGATCCCCGGGGTGTCTTTTCTGTTTCCCATGCTGTCATCCAGCTTCTTCTTAAAGAGGGCTATAGAGGTACTCTGCTAGATATGGGGAAGGAGTGTATTTTACAGACAGTGTATTGTTTGAGACACAAATCTATCCTGCCAACAAGTACTATTCATGTCACAGACCAGGTGAGGGCCTTGCGTGTGGATTGCGTGAGTGGAGTTTGTCTTATGGATATGCAGAAACTCCATCAAGGCTGGTTTGGAAATGGTCTTGTATGCCAGACAGAGGTCACCTATGATTAATCTGTATGATACTGAGTAGAGGGACAGGGCTTTCAGCCTATCTGTATAGGATAGGTGTTGCAGACCCTGGATTTTCCTGGTCAGGAACCTCTGTAGTCTTTGCAACTGCTGCATGTGCTTGGCAAGATACATGCCAAAGGAGCCATTGTACTCGGTAATGGGTCTGATAAGGGTGGAGTACATTGATGTTATGGCCTTCTGGTTCCTGGATGACATACCCTTATTTGTGAGGTGGGCCATGTAAATAGCATTCCATACAATGGTGCCACCACAGTGGGAAACTGTCAGGTTGCTATCAGCGTTGGTGCAAAAGTCACCTTACACCTGATTTCATGCTCAGTACATTGTTATTACTGTCATAATTAGTGTGGATGACATCTACCACAACAGGGATAATGCTGCATTTCCTGGCATTCATTTTGAGGCAATGCTTCTAGCACCAGTCATTAATTTGGGTAAGGGCCTCTTGGAGGATGCTCACATCAGTAGGGGAATGTAAGACAGTGGCCAGCTTGCAGTCATCTGAAAACCTGGTCAGCCACAGACCACTGGTTTTGTCTTGAACCTCAGAAATGTATATATCTCAAACTGTAGAGACCCCCAGACCAATCCTTGGGGTACACCACTCTTTAAGGGTCTACTACTAGAGGTGGCCTCCACTATTTTGACCAAGTGGGTACTATCATTGAGCCAGTTAGTTACCCATCTGGTAACATACAGGTTGATGCCTAGCTGTGTAGGCTTATGTATCATAGCCAACTGGGGATTACTGTCAGAAGCTTTGGCTAGGTGAAGGTAGGCAGTGTGCACTATCTTCCCCTCATCCATGTGTTTGTTGACCGCTTGAAGAAGCCAACCAGGTTTAATAGGCCTGATCTCCCTTTGACAATACCAAACTGTGTGGGCTCAAGCATTTTGAGGTTGCCGATATCCCCGTTTATAAGGTCCTTGATAATGCCTTCCTTGCCCTTGCAGATGAGGCTAGTTAGGCTGATGTGCATATGATTGGCTGGGTCAGTGGATTGCTCCATCTTTGTGTGGAGGGATGACAGTGGCTGTCCTCGTGCAGATGGGATAACACTGGTGCTCAGGCTTTGGTTGACTACAGTGTATAATAAAGCTGAGAGCTCATGCCTGAGTTCATGTAGGATGCAGCCAGGGATGGTATCAGGCCCCATTGAGACTTCAGTTTGTTGCCTTTGAGAGGGCATTGCGGACCTGCTCCCTGATGATGAGTGGAGGGGGGCAGGTGCTGTGCATGTCCTTGTTTACTGATGGGGGACAGGGTGGTGAGGTGTTCACTTATTTGCAGCAGGTTGGCTAGATCTATGCTGTATGTGTATGTGGTGTTATTGACCACCACTACAGAGCAGATTTAGGTGTTGCCTCTGAGATTGCAGACTTATGTGAAGAAGGCCTTGTGATTGGCCTTAGTGGATGTGTCCAATTTACACTCAAAGTTAGCCTTAGGGTAATTCACCTGTGACCTTATTTGCTTGTTCAGACAAAGGTGAGATTGCTTCCATTTGGCACCTGCTCCTTCTTGGCCCTGTACAGCAAATATTTCCACCTATTATGGAGTTTGTGTATTGCTGCTGTCCACCACAGAGGTTTACTCTACCATGAGGGAGATGGTTTTGTCCTGTCTGTATTGCTGAGTCCATACAGCTATGTAGGTGCTTGTATAGTATTTTAGTGTAGGCTTGAACATTACTGCTAGTTCCAACTGACAGGACAGTGGCTGTGAAGCTACTTATACCTGCTCTGAGGAGATTTATAGTCAGTTTTGGAAAAGTGTTTTTTGTTTGACCCTGACAAGGGAGGGCAGGGGAGATGGTGACTTCAAAAGTGATGGCTTTATGGTCAGATCTTACCAAGGAGGATGACACTGTAGGAGTGCTTCTGTGGCTACTCATGTTGGTTAGTACCAGGTGCGGGATATATCCACCCGTCGTAGGGGTGCTGACCAGCTGATCCAATGCAATGGCACTGACAAAGCCAAGGAATCTCTGTGCATTCATGTTCAGGTAGAATAGGTCATGCCTACTATGGTTGGGTAGTTTATGTCACCCAGGATCAGGGTGGATGGTTGAATCTTGACAGATTCAAGTAAGTCCAGATAGGTGTAGTGGGTATCCTGAGTCATGTTTGGAGGTCAGTAGCTAGCTATGATTTGAATAGGTGTTTTGTCAACAGTTAACTGCACTTGGGGTGTCTCCTGTGTGTCATACTGTTTGACCAGCCTGGAGGTGTGTATGTGTATGATAAAGCTTAAAACTCCACCTCCTTTGGCTTTGCTGCCCTCCATTTGGGGTCTGAAAGTATGGTAGGATGAGTAACCTGGCAAGGTTAGTGCGCTCTCCACAGCTTCAGACCAGGTTTCAGTGACTGCACAAATGTCAGCATCCCCCAGGACAAGGAACACTTGCAATGACTTTAGTTTCATGCTAAGATTCCTAGCTCTTACCAGCATTACCTTTACATTTCATTTATAATAAGCTTTCAGGCTGGTAATTTTCTGCTCATGGCTTTGCCTAAAAAAGGCACTATGGGGAAGGCAAGTGTCTTTGTCAGAAGCCTAAAGCCCAGGGGAGACAGATGAAGGCCATTTCTGGCAAAGCATTGTGGTCTGTCAATCATGTACGGTCATATGACTGAGACAGCAATGATTCTAGGCTCTTAATGTGATTGCATCTCTAACATATTGTATTCCTAGGTGGTAGTAGCACACAGTTGTCTGTGCACATAAGGAAGTGGCTACACTGTGTCAGGATGCCCATATCAACTGGACTAACATGATAAAGCACAGGAAATTGTCCGTCCATGGTTATCAGCATCTGTGAAAGAGAGGTCTATCTGAGCATAGCACCTATAGGTGTGAGTATGCCTGGATAACATCAAGAGAGTACCTGCAGGCGAGGGCTTCACTCACACAGGAGTGCAGGTAAGGGAAAGAAATGCAACTGAGATACCTCTCAAAGTGTTAAAACTGCACAAAAACACAAAGCCATACACATGCTGGGTTTAAATACCACAACAACAAAGGTAAAAAAGGAACACTGGGAGTGACCAGTCAACCCTTGTCCCTGAGCTCTTAGCTCACCATCCTATGGCAGACCAGTGCCAGCCAATTCACTTACTCCCAGTAAGTGCAGGCAGGCCCTGGACAACACTAGATGGCATAGCAGGAAACACAAGAATCACATAAACACATGTGACTGTAGCAAAGCTTATAACCAGACTATGTAAAATATATTTAAAATCTTTTTAGGTCAGTGTAACACAGGTGAACAGATGCACACTTAAATATATGACAATAGCAAACAAGAGCAAACAAATTTAAATGGATTAACCAATTAACCAATAGTAAAGCTCAGAACAGAGCCCCATTCCAGCACTCTTCATTCACACAACTTCTAACTGCACACTCCTGCCACTAGGGTGCAGGGGAACCCTTTCCAAAAAAAGTTGGCCTGGATTAGTGTTCAAGTTATAGAAACAAAGCTATATTCAGCAGGTCAGGATGTAGTGTATGCTACAGTAAACATGGCGTACCAATGTCAGAACAACAGTTCAAATGAGCAGTCACAATGAGCCTTTAACCAGCAAGTTGTAGCTCAGAAGGGCATAATGTAGCCTCCCCTCCCTCAGCATTGCAGACCACAAACCTACTTCATGTAAAACAGCTGGCCTGAAGCCCATGTGCTTAAACGCACAGCCTTAGCATAACAGAATTACATCAGGCTACTGACAAGCAGTAATAAGCAGCGGAATAAGTGCAATTGAGTCATTGTAAGAACAGGCAGTGACAGTAAATTGAAGTAATACAGTTGGAATAGACAGAAACACAGTAACATGTTTTTTGTTTCTAGGTTACATGGGAAGGGATGAAACACAATAATATCTAGTTGAGAAACGAAGTGGGGCAGGGTGAGGTGGGTGGGCCCTCTCTCTAATGATATCTGTTTACTCAGTAGGATAAACTGATGAGATACAACTGGGAGGTGTGTTCAAAATGAGATTCGTAGTAGGGGAGGCCAAGTCACATGCCAACAAATATTTGAACACAACAGGGGGAACCCTTACAACTCCAACAGAACAGAAAACTTGGATTCCAAAATAGTGGTAGTCTGAGAAGTACCCTCTCCTCATAGCTCCTACTTCTTATATTGGGTTATACACTAAATTCAGTGAATTCCTGGATTTAGACCATATACCTTTAAAATCCAATCTGTTAAAAAGAAATTAGAACTGAAACCTATACAAATTCATGAGACTAGTGCTATAATTCTGCACGGTTTAATCAACAGCAAGAAGACAGTGATCCTACACGTGGATATTTAGAGGCCTGAACTTTCAGCACCACAGCAATTGACAGTACCCATAAGAAGCAAAGCTAACGATGCCAAAGGAAATTGAAAATATGGACTTTCAAAATACAAAGACAAAACTATCTGCTATATCAACTTCTCTAGAGAAAGAAGCAAAAAGACTGAGATCATCTAAAAGCCTACAAGAACAAACAAAAGATCCATTTAAGCAGAAAGGTGACGGAGCACTATAGACTGATGAGCTGAAAAGTGCCCTACTTCCACTACACTCAGCTATTCAAGAATTATCTGAAAAAATGAACTCCTTTGGATCTGCAATAAATAAAATAGCCGATCGTCTAGACTTGGTAGAGAATAAATCCAACTCAAATGAAATAGAAATAGAACGTCTGAAAAAACAAGTTAAATCTAGAGACAAAACAATATATGACATCCAAGCGAAAATTGTCGACCTAGAAGCTAGAAGCAGATGCAATAACCTAATAATTAGGGGTCTTTCCGAGAAATATGAATCCTACCAACTAATTGAAACCATTACTCAAATATTTAATAATCTTCTACATGTGAATAACTCTCCAACTAAATATACCATCAAAAGAGTGCATAGAGCCTTACGGAAGCAACAAGCAACTTCATCCCCAAGACCCATCTACATGAAAATGCTCAATTACCAAGATGTGCAAAATATTCTTGCAGCCTACAAAAAATCAAATAACTTCTCTTGGAATAACCAAACCATTAATATGTCACAGGACCTACCCCTTGAAATTAGAGAAGATCGTCGCAAACTTTCCCCCTATTGTACCAACCTTATTGCCTGAAAAATTAAATTTCAAATGAGGTTTCCATACTCTCTGTCATTTACCTTTAAAGATGTGAAATTCACTATGTCCTCACCAAAAGAGGCGGACATAGGGCCGGATTCACGAAGGCTTGCACGGAGTCTAAGAGTAGTGTAAGACTCCATGCAGCCTTCGCGATCCAGGAACAGCCCAAAGTCCGTGTAAGAGTCAAGCTAAAATGGCTCTTACACGGAGTGGGCGTGGATAAGCTAATCACCTCACTTGCAGCTGAATAGCATGCAAATGAGGCTGATTAGCGATCCAGGAAGCCAAGAACAGCCCGTGTAAGAGCCGTTTTAGCTGCAGAAATGTACTCAGTTGACAACTGAGTACGTTTCTGCAAACACGGCAATGGAGCCATGTCAGCTCCAAATAAAGGGTGCATATGTTATAGGCAGCATGCCAATGGCCAAATATGTGGCCATTGGCAAGGTAACCCCATGCAAATATATGAAAAATATAATTTTTTCGGCAATTGCCGATGTGTAAACCAGCAGCCCAAGACAAACGGGCTGCGCTGCATAAACATAAAACGAAGGTTTTAAACCTACAAATGTAGGTTTTATGCAATACATGGAATGTCAATGGAGGGACCAGCAGAGGAAAACGAACATGGCCACCGTGTAGTGGTTGCTAAGGGGGGAAGCTGAGTCTAAGAGATGTAACTAAGCATTAGTAGGCAATCTGATGCAAATGAGTGTAAGGATACTGAATTCCACTGTCACATAGCAAATGAGCACATTCTGAGTAGTGTAAGAGTTACATACGGGGGAGGAACAGAGTAGGAGATAGGTGACATCACAGGGGGGAATGGTAGAAAGAGATGCAGTTCATTGGAGTGTAGAGTTACATGACAGATGTCAGACAGATATCAAGGAAAGAGGTGTGCCACTAAGTAAACATGAGAAAGTCAAGAAATGGAAGGTGTACACTGTTGCCTACACCAAAGTTTCTTGCTGGGCGTGTATGCTTGCGTGTCGCGCCACGAAACGTGAGTAAGGCGGTGTCTTGGCGTGTAAGACAGTGTCTTGGCGTGTAAGGCAGACTGAGCATGTGGGAGCGTGTTGGGAGATGTTTAACACCGTTTGCGCTGGCGTGCAGCGTTTTAATCGAATAAGCAGATCCAAAACTGTGTAAGTATATGTGCACGTGTAAGCCACTGTGAGCGTGTTTCTGCTGGTTTGCACACGGCTCCACCCTGAGGAAACAGAAAGGAAAAAGGAAGCAACAGATGTACTAGGAAGTTAGCAGGGAATACTGCTGGAGCTAGCAGGTGAAAACAATTAGATGCAGGCAATTACACAGGCAGAATACTAGGCCAGCCCAGCACTTAAAACTCTGCAAACAGCAGTGCAGAATGTTTCTCTCAAGAGACACTGCAAGACAGGAGTTAAGTTATCAGAAGTGAAAACTGAAAAAGCTGAACTCAGAGCAGAAATGTTAGGGCTGCCATAGCTGTCATAATGAGACATAGGCGACTTGCTGAGGGTGGTGACAATGCAGATGGTGCCAGACAACCAGCAGTGAGGAGACGGAGAAGAGTGTACAGGCCCAGGGTCACCTACCATGGGTTACATGAGCTGGAGATAGTAGAGCGCTATAGAGTGGACAGAGACCTCCTGCAGCAAATAGTGGAGCTGTGCAGGCCACGCCTCACACACAGAACCAACAGAGGGGAACCCATCCCAGTGGAAACCAAGGTATGTGTTGGCCTAAGAATACTAGCAACAGGTACCTTCCAGAGACCAACTGGCGATATGATGGGGATATCACAGGCATCAGCTTCCACGGTACTGCACCAGTTCCTGGATGCCATGTCAGCACATGTCGGTGATCATGTATACTTCCCCAATGCCCGTGAGGTATTGGCCAGCAACATCGTCTCTTCCAGCAAATAGCGGAATACCCTGAGGTAGTGGGTGCAATAGACTGCACGCATACGCATCAAAGCACCAGCCGGTGAGCGGGGTAGGGCATACATCAACCGCAAGGGCTTTCCCTCCATCAACTGCCAGGTCATGTGTGATGCCCAGGGCATAATAATGAATGTGTGTGCTGGCTGTCCTGGGAGCTACCACGATTCCCACATCTGGCATTTGACGCAGCTGTACCAGACATTTGCCAATGGGGACATCCCGCACGGACACCTAGTGGGAATGCAGGATATGCACTGGAGCCGTGGCTGATGACACCCATCAGAAACGCACACACACCTGAACAGGAACGCCATAATGAGGCACACGCACAAACACGTAATGTAATAGAGCGTGTGTTTGGGCTGCTCAAGTCACGGTTCCGGTGTCTGGACATATCTGGTGGAGCCTTGCAGTACACACCAACTACATGTACCCAAATTGTCATGGTATGTGCTATGCTACATAATATGATCTTGCGAAAACAGCTGCAGCAGTACCAGCATAGGGCTGGGCCAAACAGCCCACCTCCATCGCCAAGGCCACCACAGGCACAGCGTGACTCAGAGGAGGAACAACCTGAGCCTGCCCCAGTAGGCAGAAGGAGGTGTGCCCAGTATGCCCTGGCCTTGGCAAAGAGGCAACGCATAGCACATACATTGGCTCAGTAGGAACCTTGGGAATGATACCCCTCTCTGACTCACTCATATAGTAACAGGGATGCCTAACGTGACACAACCTGCTCACAAACATGTACAGGGAAGTGTAATATGTGCATCCGACAGAGGCAGCCCTGCAGCACCACCTGAGGCATGAATGCTATGTGTTAAGTAATGTAACACCAAGTACCATATGCACACCTGAGGACCCCGACTAACATCCTACCCTCAACAAGCAGCATACCACAACATGACAACGAGATGATGAAGTGCAACAATTGACTGAAGTATTGCAGTTAGGCAAAGGGGACCCAATGTGTGCCAGTCTGGGATGACATGCTGAGCATGACATGATGCACCACCTGCTAGGACTGGCGTGCACCTATCAGTGCAGGCCGTATGGATACTGGCAAAGGCTGTTGTCACGCACAGTGTGCCCTGAATAGGTAAGGCTGAAAACACAAAACTATCTCCATAGGTACCAGAAGAGATAAGAATAAGATAAGGGATAAGTTCAAACAGCAAGATGCATGCAGTCTAAGCCCACCCAGTATGGAGAATGTTGATAACTGTGCTGTAACAGAAATCTGAGGCAAGGCTCACAACAGCACCCTAACACTACCAGGTTACACCTCATACTGTGCTGTACATCCTCAAAACTTGGAACAAGCTACAAAAGGAGGGTGACTAGCAAGAATTGTCAAGGATAACCACACCCCCATGTTGGTACCACCACAAAAAGCAGCATGGACTAGCCATGCTCAAGTAACAGTGGCTAAAACTGCCCCCAGTTTATAGCCTGCTACAGACTACTGGCCCAACACCAGGAACTGCATCCAGCCCATGCTGGAATACATGAATATATCAAGTCCTCCAAACCACATTATATTGGGCGACTGCAAATACCCAGACACATAGACTGGGAGCATTATACCAGCTGCAACAGTGTAGGACAAAAGTTCATCGAATCCACAAACCAAAAGGCCCAGGAACAACGTACCACCCCCACAAGAGGGGTAAGCATACTGGATGTGATAATCAGCAACATGGGTACGGGATGTCAAGATGAGAAGTGTATTGCTCACTGGTAAACCCAGACCATATAGTAATCACACTGGATATACAAATCCTGACCACAGTCCCTAGCCGGAAAACCACAGTGGAAAACATGTGCTAAGCAATATTTGCACACCTCCAAACTGATGTGGAATCCATTCAAGGTCCCGTGCAGGTGCAAAATATGGGCCACACCTCAGAACCTGTAATACAGCCATTCCATGAACACTGCCAGGAATGCTTGGATTATGCAGTCCCAAATTAAAACAAGACACAGTGCCTAAATCTGGCATGGTGGACACCAGCCATAACCAAAACATGCAAGAGAATGAGGAAGCTACTACATGATAGAGCAAACATGAACAATGAAGTAATTACTGATCAGTAGTATGGCAATAAAATCTGTCCACACATGCAATCCACTAAGGCCAGCCACAACAAGTGGAATCTGTGAATCCTGAGGCAATGTTACACCTGCCCCAAGTACACAGACAACCCCCAACTCCACCCAAGAAATACAAATATATGTGAGAGATGCAACCATCCATCCAAACCGGAGGCAGAGCTCCCTCAACTCAGTACACCCAAAACAAGTCAGTAGGAGAAGGTAACCACACACACACACAAACACATACCCACATAGACCTATTACAACTGCAAACCAAACACATAAACACAGAAATACATCCCCGGAGGCAGAAATCACAAACACAGCACACCAACAGAGGCCACTAAAGCAGACACCCAATGAAACAGCCTCCAAACATAGCACATGCAACACATAGCACACGAAGCTGGTGTGCCAAACAGTCACAGGCCAGAAGGAGAAACAACATGCCTGATACAGTTGTAATAGGTGACTCCATAGTCAGACACACTGCTGTCCCACACACCAGACTGAACAAGGGAAAGGGTACAGTAAGCTGCCTGTAGGCTGCCACAATATGCCACATAACACAAATATGTAGGTCACTCCAAAGCAAATAGAAATATGATGCAGTCATAGTCCATGCTGGTGTGAATGACCTGAGATGTACTGCCCTAGACTACATGTAAAGAGACACAGATGAGCTATCCGATTATGTAGTCCAGGCCGGTATGACACTCACCGTTCACAGCAACCTACCCTTACCAAGAATAATGCCACAGTACAAACACGGAATGATCAGTCATAGCAAGTAGCACACTTACTGGTGTCATTCCAAGGGGATCCAATGTCTGTCTGCTTGGGATGTCATGCTTGACAAGCCATGCAGCTGCCCTTGGGATGGCCTGCACCTGTTACCCCTGGGCATCTGAATATTGGATAAGGCCTTTGCCACCTCCATACAGCCTTTTGTAGGCAAGGCTGAAAAGACTGACCCACCACCCGAGAAAACATAAGTGGGAAGAAACATAAGGAAATGCTGACCAATGCCAGATGTGTACACCCCAATATGCATGCTCGAGGCCATCCCAGAATAGAGAACATCGATGTCTGTGCAGTGACAGAAACCTGCTGCAAGGCTCCTGACAGCACACCAGCACTACCAGGTTATACCACGTACCATGTGTCATGGCCCCAAAACCTGGAACACAACATAAAAGGAGGTGAGTATCCATAGGCAGCACAGACACCCATACGTCCAGGTAACTGACAATGCACAAGGCAGTGGAGTTCACCCATGTGCAACTAACTGTAGGCAAGACTGCTGTGCAGTCTGTAGCATGCTACAGACCACACTCTCACACACAATAACCCCCCCAACCGTCCTGAAGACACTGGACAGTATGAATGTCCCACCAAATACCAAACAATGTACCACGAATTACCACATAGGTGGTAAACCGTTATGTATGGAAGGAGTAACCAGGGACCTAGGGACACAAGTGGACAGTAACCTGTTATGTGACACCCACATTGCCAATGTGGCTAGGAAGACTGTCTACATGTGACACCGTATCAGGAAAGGAGTCACATCTACGGCAACAGAGGTCACTGTGCCCCTATACTTTTCCCCAATCATACCCATAATCCAGTACAATGCCTCATATGGGATCTACCTTACCTGACACCTGCAGCAGTTAGAAAGACCTCAAAGGTACCTCACCAAGAGGATAAAGTGTCTCACATATATGTCATATGCTGCCTGGCTGTAGACACCCCAGCTGAGACTGCCCACACAGAGGCATTGCATGCCTGTTGTAGGAGGCCATGCCCAACACAGGAGTAATGGACATGCTCCACCCCAGACAACACATATCCATTGGAGCTGCGAGAGTGAGAGATGTCAACCTCAACAAATAATGAAATAGGATGTGCCGGTGGGACAGATACATAATCCAGAGGCTCCCCACACCCTGGACCAGAATCCCACTCCATGTTAGGCAGAGCCCCTCACTGACACTGTTCAACAGGAATCTTGCCAAGTGGATGGATGATTGTAGAGTTACAGTGGGGCCTTCACTGTGTCATGTCCAGACAGAGGCACAGCAAAGCAAATCATAAATGGCCATAATATCCACATAGCAAGGGGTCTCAAAAGCCACACACACTCTGGCTAGGCTAACAAATGCCCAGGGTGGATAGCCTAGTATGAACCTATGAACCTATGTAGATACAAATTGTACAGGACACTAAGGATAATCCCAAGGCTTACACAACTGATGGTAGGAGCCATGTTGGGAATTCACAGATATGCCCTGAATCACACAAATACCACAAACACACACACATATTGCCAACATACATCCTGACAGGTGCAGTGCAAACCCCCCCACCCCCACGAATGCAGAATATCTATCCCAGCAGACTGCTGGCCCCCTGACATTGCAGATGCTGAGGTAACAGGCAACATCTCCAAAGCAAAACACACAGCAGCAATGGTACTTTTCCGAAGTACAAGCAAACACAGGAGGGTTATGGCTAACAAAGTTTGCAGATGACTGCAAACTGGGCGCCATAGTAGAAAACACATCTGACACAGATATCCTTCAGAAGGGTCTCACAGAAACGGATAACTGGTGCCAGAGCCATGGCCTAAAGTTAAATGCCAAAAAATGCATAGTCATACCCTTCGGGAAAACAAGGTTACCCCTAGCTACCAAATAGGTGGCAATCCACTGAGTACAGAAGAAGTTATCAGGGACCTGGGGACCCAGGTTGATAGTAGTCTGTCATTCGACACCCATGTAGCTAAAGTAGTTAGGAAGACCTTCTACATTGCCCACCTTATCATGAAGGGATTCTCATCTAGATCAAGGGAGGTCATAGTCTCCCTATACTCATCACTCATCAGACCAATGATTGAGTACAATGCCCCATTCGGAATGTATCTGACCCGACACTTGCAGCAGCTGGAGAGGCCACAAAGTTCCTCACCAAAAGGATAAAGGGTCTCAAACATCTGTCCTATGCTGCCCGACTGAAAGAACTCCAGCTCTATTCAGTCGCTTACACTTGCTCAGAGGTGACCTTTGCCTAACATACAAGGCCATGTCAAACCCAGATTTGATGAATATGCTTCACCTCAAAAAATCTAGATCCGTCAGAGCCACAAGGGCGGAGACTTAAACCTCGACACGGCTATTAATAGGACGTGCTGGAGGGATAGATTCATCACGCAAAGACTCCCTATGCTGTGGAATAAAATCCCGGTATATGTGAGGCAGAGCACCTCGCTGGCCTTGTTCAAGAGAAATCTTGACCAATGGATGGGAGATCGCAGATATACCCCAGGGATTACCTCAGTGTCACTGCTCAACAGAGGCACAGCAAAATAATGGGTATAGTTCCCCATACTAAAGGGGTGGCGTAAGCCACAAAACTATGGGCTAGGCTTGTAAATGCCCTCGGGCAGATAGCCTAGTATGAACCTATGAAACCTATGAACCTATGAGATGGTGTCCTGGGCTTAGTGCAACATGGAGTCTAAGATGAATGGAATGCCAAACCACACTACTGCTCAATGTCAGCCTTACCACAGAATATGTACCCAAAGAACAGTGTACAACAACAGTGGTCCTTTTCAACAAAGGTGTTGCCTGAATGGATACTGAACAGTACTACCCCAGAATCCTGAGAAGCCCAGATTGCACAGCTATGGAAAGGATCAGCATGTACCACAGACATAAGGATGTTGGGGACCTACTGACACCGGATCCAACCCAGTGTGGCCTTCTCAAGTGCAGATCCTGCCCCTAACCATGTTTGACTCAATTGAAACAGTCATTAAGGTCATTGATGAGGGCAATGTGCTCCACACAGTGTATCTGGACCTTGCAAAGGCTTCTATACAATACCCTACATGTTCAGTATAGATAGGCTCACCAGCGTAAATATAAACCCACATGTCAGTAGAGGGGTTGCAAACCAGACCAAGGACAGAACAGACATGGTCAGACATGCTACAGCCATGTCAGACTACAAACCAGATATAACTGGCATCCCACAAGGCTTTGTCCTGGTATCTCCCTCGTCTGGTATATATGTCCCATAGGTACAGGCAAACATGGAAGGACTGTGTCCTAACATGTTTGCAGAGGACTACAAACTGCTCACCACATATGATCCACCAGCTGACACATGCATCCCACAAAAGGGCCACATAGAAACAGACAACTGGTGCCATAGCTATGTCAGCAAGCTAAGTGCAGAAATGTGTATAGTCAACCCATGTGGATATACAGTAAGTGCCCACCAATTACCACATAGGTGTTAACCCATTATGTAGTTAACATGTAATGAGAGACCTGGGGACACAGGGTGATAGATATCCTGCATTGGACAAACATGTGCTGTAGTGTTTACAGAAACATACCATATACCCACCTAATCATGAAGGCTGTCAGATCTACATAAGGGAGGTCATTGTGGCTCTGCAGTCATCCTGCATCAGTGGTACAATTGACTACAATAGCCCCTGTGGGATGTACCTCAGCAGACACCTCCATCAAATGTAAAGTCCCCAACAGTACCTCATCAGGAGTATCAAACAGCCTACACAGATGCCATGTGTTGCCTGTGTTGCTGGCATCAATAAACATGCTGCACCTAGTACAATCTGAATGGCAGTGAGCTATGCACATGACAGACCTGAACCCCAGCACTGACTTACATAGGACAAGCTGTACTGTGTGATCCATAACACAGAAGCCACTCCCACCCATGAGTGAACCCTCAGCACAGGCTACCCATAGAGTCACTTATCAATCTTCCTCAATAGGAATCCTGATGGGTGGACGGGAGATGGTAGATTTATCCTGGGTATCACTGTCATGTCACAGGTAGACAGAGGCACAGTATACTAACCATGACATATGTCATGGCAAACTCCTCTTACAATGTGTGTTGAAGGACAAACACACTCTCCAACTTGCATTAGACATGGACTAGGGCACATCGCTAGTGTTTGCAATTGTACACCTATGTTGTGGAATACACTAACAATGTTGGACAAGCCTGGTGTAAGTAGTTCATATCTGAACAGAATGCAACATGGTCAGATGTACACAACTGGCCCCAACCAGGCTGTTGTGCCCACTATCAAAATGTAAAGCAGTGATAGCAGTAAAGCCCAGGATACTGTCCACCACAGTCAAAGTACTACCAGTACACTATACAGTACTACAGTGTTAGGTCAGTGTGAAAGGATGTTGACAACTGTATGCAAAGTATCCCATGCAAACACTGCAGGCACAGTATAATCCTGTTGTGTTCACACACAAAGCAGTTGTACAGTAACTACACAACATGACACACAACCCACAACCATAAACGGGTGATAGTTTGTGAAGTTCACACACATCCACAAATGTGGTGGGCTGCAGAGTCCAACATATGGAATGCTCACACTGGGCATGCTCACACACTTTGACAACATGCCATGGGAAGGCTGAACTGGGCATGCTCACACACTTAGTCCAAATCTTGGTTTAGCAGTTGGACACACATATCTGGTATTGTTATGTGTTATGCCAGGAACCAACCACATTACAGCAGTCTGCCCAGTGCACACAGTTAAATGACTACAGAGACATACGTGATATAGTGGATCCCTCCAATATGCAAAATTTTGCACAGATGCAGAAGTTGTTCATACCAACAGGGAATGCTATGGCAATAAAGATATGCAAACAGTCTATCAGCAACAAATAATGTGCATTTGACAATTAAACATAATGGTGTAGAGGTCAACACTAGGCTGTTTGCCCTAGGGAATGACAGCTTAGCCATAGTGTGCTTGGTGTCTGCCTCCCCATAGGATGCACATTCCCCTTTCCAAACACAGATGATGTCAGCACCCTATAAGTACAGCAGGAGAAAAGAAACTTGCCAGTAATCCGAATAGCGCGCTCTGCTAATGCGTCCGTCTCAAGTATCATAACATAGTTAGGTAGGGGTTTCAAATCCTGCAAGTGCTCAGCGTGTGTGTGTGTGAGAGTGGGGTTGGTGTGTGTGTGAGGGAAATGTCCCTTTTGGCGAATAGGAAAAGACACTACAGGATGCACATTCCCTTTCTAAACACCGATGATGTCAGCACCCTATAAGTACAGCAGGAGAAAAGAAACCTCCCAGTAATGCGAATAGCGCTCTCTGCTAATGTGTCCGTCTCAAGTGTCATAACATAGTTAGGTAGGGGTTTGAATCCTATGAATGGCAAGTGTGTGTGTTTGTCTGAGGGGGGTGAGGGAAATGTCCCTTTTGGCAACTAGGTGAACAGACTACAGGATGCCCATTCCCTTTTCTAAACACCGATGATGTCAGCACCCTATAAGTACAGCAGGAGAAAGAAAACCTCCCAGTAATCCGAATAGCGCGCTCTGCTAATGCGTCCATCTCAAGTGTCATAACATAGGTAGGGGTTTGAATCCTGTGAATGGCAAGTGTGTGTTTGTCTGAGGGGGGTTAGTGTGTGAGAAAAATGTCCCTTTTGGCAACTAGGTGAACAGACTACAGGATGCCCATTCCCTTTTCTAAACACCGATGATGTCAGCACCCTATAAGTACAGCAGGAGAAAAGAAACCTCCCCGTAATCCGAATAGCGCACTCTGCTAATGCATCCATTTCAACTGTCATAACATAGTTAGGTAGGGGTTTGAATCTTGTGAATGGCAAGTGTGTGTGTTTGTCTGAGGGGGGGTAGTGTGTAAAGGAAATGTCCCTTTTGGCAACTAGGTGAACAGACTACAGGATGCCCATTCCCTTTTTCTAAACACCGATGATGTCAGCACCCTATAAGTACAGCAGGAGAAAAGAAACCTCCCCGTAATGCAAATAGCGCGCTCTGCTAATGCGTCCATCTCAAGTGTCATAACATAGTTAGGTAGGGGTTTGAATCCTGTGAATGGCAAGTGTGTGTGTTTGTCTAAGGGGGGTTAGTGTATGAGGGAAATGTTCCTTTTGGCAACTAGGTGAACAGACTACAGGATGCCCATTCCCTTTTCTAAACACCGATGATGTCAGCACCCTATAAGTACAGCAGGAGAAATGAAACCTCCCAGTAATGCAAATAGCGCACTCCGCTAATGCGTCCGTCTTAAGTGTCATAACATAGTTAGGTAGGGGTTTGAATCCTGTGAATGGCAAGAGTGTGTGTTTGTCTGAGGGGGGTTGGTGTGTGAGGGAAATGTCCCTTTTGGCAACTAGGTGAACAGACTACAGGATGCCCATTCCCTTTTCTAAACACTGATGATGTCAGCACTCTATAAGTATAGCAGGGGAAGAAACCCCCCCCCCCAGTAATGCAAATAGCGTGCTCTGCTAATGCGTCCATCTCATGTGTCATAACAATCACATAGGGGTTTGAATCCTGCAATTGGCAAGTGTGTGTTTTTGGCTGAGGGGGGTTAGTGTGTGTGAGGACAATGTCCCTTTTGGCAACTAGGTGAACAGACTACAGGATGCACATTCCCCTTCTACACACTGTTCAGCAGACGGCCATGGCTCTGGCACAAGTTGTCTGTTGCTATGATGCCCCTTTGGAAGATGCTTGTGTCATCTGGGGAGTCGATTATGGTGTCCAGTTTGCAGTCATCTGCATATTTGGACAGCCACAGTTCATCCGTGTTGGCCTGTACCTCCAATAAATATGTACCAAACAAGAGGGTCCCAGGACTGAGCCTTCTGGGACACAACCTGTAACTGTTATGGGGTCTGGCATGGCTCCAGCAATGCTAACCATGTGGGTTCTGTTCTTGAGCCACTGTGCAATCATCTAGTGACATAGGGGCTTATATTTAAGCTGGTGAGCTTCCCTAGAATGCCCAAGTGGGGTATTGTTGCGAAGGCGTTTGCAAGGTCCAGGTAGGCTGTGTGAACCACCTTCCCCTCGGCAATGGCCTTGGTGACTGTATCAAAGAAATCAACCGGGTTACACCAGGTAGTGCTGGTGTGCTCTCAGTAGCCCTGAACCAGGCATCTGTTACTGCACAGATATCGATGTTTTCCATGCCAAGGAGTGTTTTGGGTGCATGCATCTGGAGGTTTAGACATCTGGCATTGGGTAGCATTGCTCTTAGTGTCTTATCCCTTGTGATACCTATGAAGGTGGGTTTGTCATTTGAGCCCTGCCTAACATAGGCACTATGGGGGTAGCAAGAGCCTTTGCCAATATCTGATAGGCCAGGGGTGACAGGTGCAGGCTGTCCCTAGCAAAGCAGGTAGTTCAACAGAAGATGAATGTGTGAAGGTGTAGTGCCTGTGATTAGTTAGCAGTAGCATATATGACTGCTCACGTGGACACATGCCAGGCAGGTCATATGCACTGGGTCACAGGCAATGTACATGTGAACAGGTTAAACAGTGGCAACCTGTCAAGTGGGACATGGACATACATATAGTAGGCTATGCAGATGGCACTAGGAGTCCACAGAAGCTCTATAACTATGCATTGCAGGTGTGATCGGTATTCCAGGGTAATTGCAAGCAAACATGCATGCAAACAAAGATACAGTAAACAGGGCTCCATGTAGTCCATTGTACAACAAACAAGCTGTACCAGTTCCATAAGGTAACACTGCAAATATGCAGGCACTATGCACATGTACATGGAAATACACAGGTCAGATGGCTAGGGTCCAGTCTCAGTGCACACAAGTGTCTGGAACATGCATGTACTGTCAGGATGTACAATAACTGGATAGAAACCCATGTGCCCATACCTGCAGTAATACACATGTCAAATAACAGACACTGAGCCTTCTCTCAGTGGTTCCATACTTAGTAGGATGTATGCTCCCTGGCCTGCCACCACAGTATCCCTGACATATATGGGGACTCTCCCTCCTGTGACAGTTAGTTATGTGTGTTGGGGCTGTCTAGCATGGTATGAGATGTGTGCATGCAGTGCTAGGGTGCTCCTGTGTGTCCTGTACCAGTTGTGTAGTTCTGCACACATATCAACATCCTCAAACATCTGCATTGCAGAGTCTAGTGTGGGCAACATGCCACTTGCAATTTACATGTCCATCATTGTGTATTACTACATTCATTACCCTATCCCTGTGCTACCTATGTATGTAGCCTTCTGTTGACATCATTACCACCAGTATGCCAACATGTGCAGATGATACACTATGGTACTTACCATGGGTGTAGACAACAGGACATGACAATCACACAACTACTGCATCAGGCATGCTGTGATATACCCACAATTAATTCAGCACACAGTACTGTTAACAACATGATACTATTACTACACATCTATGTGGTCACCCTGTGCATCAGCAACATGTTAACCTGTACCTACACAGTTGTTACAGATTGCAGGAGGTGGCACAGTTTCATCATATGCACAGGGTGTGAACTTGGTATGCCTGAGTCAGCCACCCATACCACCAATTGACATGTATGTGTATGTGTGTTGGTGAGGGACAGCAGTAGAAGGTGGGGCAATGTTGATGCAGTGTGTGCGTATGCGGTAGCCCTAGGTGTTGTCAATTTGCATGTGTGTATGGATGCACACAGTTCCACCTCATGGCTGCCATATACTGGTGTTTGTGGACAGCCACAGACTGTACCTGCCAGGTCATACAGATCAGTGTCTCTGGCCACGGACACGGTACCTGTGCCTTGCAGGGGTGCTACGGACCGTATCCGGTACCAACCCAGACTGGGTACTGTCATCAGAAGCAGGTGTTCATTGACTGGACACAGATCCCTGTCGGGCCTGGCCAGAGCCACGTGCACGTGGTCTCCTGGGGCGGTCTGATGACAGCACAGACCCAGCATTGCTGGGGCTGCTGCTGGCACTACGGGGGCGGCCGTGGCCCTGTTGTCGTCTGTGCCGACTGCCAGCTGCTGCTGTTGCTGGCATACGGCCACGTCGACGCCTCAACCGCCCACCATCACCCTGGCTCATGGACATGTAGTTGTGGAACCGGTCTAATATGTCCCCACAACGTCTGTCTACGACATTGGTGAAATCACGGATGGCAGCCGCAATGTCACGCATACTGTCAGTCATGGCTGTGCGACATGCTGCCAGCTCCCTCAGACCCTGTCTGGTGTACCGTTCCATACGTGACTGTGCCTGCATGACAGTCCGAAACATAGCCGAGGTTGTAAGACCTCTGTGGGCACGTCTGACAGGGGCAGTACGCCCATGGAGGCTCCAACAAGAACCCCTGGACATCTGTCTGTGTGGTACCATCTCTGGGCCATGCCCATGGCTGCTGTGTGGGGAAGCATGTGCCACAGATACCACATTACCCTGGTCAATGCCCACTGTATGCTGTCCATCACCTAGGGACAGTGGTGACAAGGGGTGTATTGGCAGGATAACTGTGCGCATTGATGGGGTCGACAGCTGTGTACTGTCAATTGGCTGACCAATGGCGGACCCTGGCATACCTTCCTGTGCCATTACACCAATGTCATCATTATCAGTACCCACGGCACCTGACTCAGGTTCCCTGCTACATGACACCAGAGCAGCAACAGAACCTGTGGGAAGGAAACAGGAAACACAGTTTACAATGTCTACACATTACCAGCGATGCACACATGCACAGGTGCACACATGCACACATGCACATGTGCACACATGCACACATGCACAGGTGCACACATGCACACATGCACAGGTGCACACATGCACACATGCACATGTGCACAGGTGCACACATGCACATGTGCACACATGCACAGGTGCACACGTGCACACATGCACACATGCACACGTGCACAGTTGCACACATGCACACGTGCACAGGTGCACACATGCACACATGCACACGTGCACAGGTGCACACATGCACACGTGCACAGGTGCACACATGCACACGTGCACACGTGCACACATGCACAGGTGCACACATGCACACATGCACACAGTTTCACACAATTGTACAGTACTCAGTATGCGTGATATCAACACACAGACACAGACACACCTACATGCATACAAAGAGCACTACTAAGTGAGCCAAATAGTACTATTACTATCAACACTATTACAGGAATTGTTAATACACACTCACCAGCATGGATAAGCTGCATTGCAGTTATACCAGAGGGTCCTGCAGACATGAAGAAACTAATGTCAGTGGGCACAACTGTGCCATTGTTACTGAGTATGATACAGGTCAGGAGTACAACAGTCACCTTTCACAGGTCGGCAGCTAATATTGAGGATATCACACTTGCACATTAAATACTATGGTGACAGCTACAAACCAAGGACACACCTCACACATGCATTAACTACCAGTGTACACAACAGTCAACTATACATATGACATATTACCTGCTCGTTCACCGTCTTGCTGCTGTGTGGCTCCAGCCTCCATCATGATGCATGTCTGCTGCTGTTGTTGTTGCTGGTGGACTGGAGCCACTACACTCAGGAGTAGTCCCTCCAGTCTGGTGAGTGGGGATGTGTAGCCACCCACCACCTGTGGCGACCTGTTGCCTGTGGATATCTGGCACGCTGACGGACATGTCTGATTAAATCACTGCAGTGTTGTCGCACCTGCTCATATGTCCTATTATGCGTGCCTATATCATTTACCCGACGGACAAGGTCTTGCCACAGTGCAGCCCTCTCCTGCTGATTCTGGCTGGTGCGGGAAAAGAGTATTGCATAGTCCCGCACCAGGCTCTGGTGTATCTCCTCATCCTCAGCTGTGGAGTAGGTGGGGTTCCGCAGGTGGGCCATGTACCTGAGAAAGAAAATAACCTGGTATCAGCAATATATGTCAGCAGACTTTGGCACACATACTACACATGCTACTCGACTGTTATGATACAACATATCTCACATATGTAGCATCTGTCTGTCTATTGGTGGATACACATGCAGATGGCCAGGTATCAGTGCTCGGCCAGCAACTGTGCAACAGTACCTGGCAGACGCCATACGACATACTACCAAAAATCCAGCAGTCAGAACACCGATTCAGGTCAGAAGCACCTCCTCACTCTGGGGGTTTGTATCTAGGTACTGTATGGCCTACATCGGCAACTACTGTGGGCTGACCACACACTGATTGCCCTGGATATACATATCCCACCTCCACCACCAGCACAGATGACTATAGTGCATAACATTACAGATACAAACTTTACACTTTGTAACAGTGATATGGTATCCTTACAGCCCACTGGGCCAGTGGCAGATACAACCCACAATGGTGACCCCTACACAATTGCTTTCTACAGACATCTCCAAGAATGCATGGATCATGCAATCCCATATCTGACCAAGACACTCTCCACAAAGGGACAGCATCCTGTCTGGTGGACCCCAGCCATAGACAGATTGTATTACAGAAGATGGAAGCTACTGCAAGACAGAGCATCATTCACTGAAGGGAGGGCATGTCTGAGCAGCACTGGTAAGGATCTATTTCCCATCATACTGACTACATGGGCAACGTTGAGAGGGAATTCAAGAGTGACACTACAGATGACCAGGAGGCCTTCCTCAGTTATGTTAGCAACCTGGTCAGGAGCCATCCTCTATGCCCATAGGTAGTACACAACACATATTTCACTGACAACACAGATATCGACAACATTGTGGCGGACAGGTTCAGTGCAGGTGTCACCCCGCCCTCTCCCCTGTAATAAGGCATAGTTATCCCAGCTGACTGTAACCTCCCCGTCATCACAGATGTCCAGGTGAGAGACACCCACAGGACAGCAGAATACACAACATGGATGGGACCTGATGGCATCCCCAGTTGCATGCTACATAACCTCTGACAGGAGCTAAACACACATATAGGAGTGCTATGTAACACTAGCCTGACTACAGGATATGTACCTGTACACTGGTGCACAGCAGCAGTGGTTCCACTCCATGAAGGCGGCACCTCACCATACCAATACAATACAACACAATACATTACATTACAATACAATACTATACAATATGCTATTGCCCCTGTGTCTACAGCAGCGTACTGTTCTGCTACCCTGACCATTGTGACACATGTGGTGTGATGGTAACTGCTGCTGTCACACAGTTACACAGGGTGACTCTTATGGCATATTACCTATCTGACTAACATTCAGCAGGGGTATGTGTGACATGTACTCATGGGGAGTCTCGCTTCTTAACACTGTGTGGTTTATTGCAGGGTGTGTCTTATCTGTGAGTAGGAACTCTTACCTCCACATGTGCACACTATTGCAGTGGCACGGACGACACACAGCAGACATGTAGGTTGTGGATGGTGGGAGGTGTTACTATGGTTGTTGGACATCTGTCATGGGTGTGACCTCCATATGTAAATCTGGGAGTGGTAACCTCTATGTGGGTAGCATATGTGTACTCTGTGGTGTTGTCAGTCACTGTGCATTGGTAATGTGTTTGAGTGCGTTGTCACAGTGTTGTACATGTCACTGTGTCCTTCTCCATATCTGTTGCTGTAATGTGAGGTCCATACCATGGCATCCATTATGTGGTGTGGGGGGTACACCGACCTACATGTCCATACCTGACTCACCATGTCTGCGGACACATACCATGTGCAGGTATTCCAGGGATAGTGTGCCACTGTGACTATCATTGGGGCCACTATTCTACACATTTCTGACCCTGCTCACCCCTGACACATGCAGTGGTGGGCGGCCAATCACATATCTGGTGGTTACTGGTGTGGGTGATCTGGAATGTGGTATGATACTCTGGATTTGACACTGGTGTTCACTCCATGCCTTTGTCACCAGGCACCTGTTGCAATACATCTGTACACATGTGCCTCACTCAGACTTTATATACATCTCTCTCTCTCTCTATATATATATATATATATATATATATATATATATGTATATAGATATATCTATATGTATATAGATATATCTATATATATATATGTCCGTATACATATACACATATATATTGATGTACATATATTGCCATAGATGTGGAGGGGGGCACAGAGGGGGTGTGAGTGACAGAGGGGGTGGGACAGGCTGTGTTGCAGGTCATCATATACAATCATACCTGTAGGTAGTCAGATCAGTCTGTCTATGTATATGTATCTACATATATCTATATCTGCATGTGTGCATTACATAGATATGTTGGTACAATATTCTATCGACATCTGTCTATGTATTCCTACATCTCTCTCTCTATGTATGTATACATATATGCATATCATATATATATATATATATACATATATATATATATATATATATATATACACATACATATGTTGACATACATACATATCCATATGTTAGACAGGTATATTAACATATTTGTCTACCATACTGTATGCACACACTAACATACTGCTAAACATACATAGCTGTGTAACCTAATTTGTACATGGCACTACAACCTACAATCAAACAACATTGATATGTGCACATACATGCTCTCACATACAAATGTATGTACAGCCTTCACTGATAGTTGCTGTATGTCTCCTGCCCTTTACACATCTTCATATACATATGGATACAGACCAATGACACATATGGAGGGTTCACAGCATGTAGACCTTTATAGTATTACTTTACATTACCTGTGTTTGTCACAGCTGCTTCTGCTGCTGTCTGGTTCTCTGTCCTGCTGCTCCACTTCCCAGTTGTCAGCTTTCAGGTAGCTGTTGCTGAACAATTCGTTTCTGTCTGCTTAATTGCAGTTTTCTCTGTCTCTCTCTCTCTCTCTCTCTCTGTCTGTCTCTCACGTCCTTCTTAGGGTGCAATGAAAGTATTGCATGCGTGGACATGGAGTACAGCATACTTTTGTAGGTATCTGCATATGCCCATGTGATGGCCTCTGCACCAATTGTTAGCCAGCATTTGCTAATTGCATGCAGCCAGTTGTGTACTGATTGCAGTTCTCACTGTGATTTCAGAACAGTGCTATAAAAAGGTGTGTGAGATAGGCGTAGCCCTTTCAGATGTTAAGGGCAGGGACCATGCTGTTATGCTGTGGACAATGTTCTGTGAGTGTAAAGGTTGGTATCTCTCTCATATTTCCAGGTGTGTTGTAGATTAACATTCCTCCATTCATTTCTCCAGTTTCCTGTACTAACTGTGTATGTGCACTGACAACTACAACTACTACTATTGTTAATGTGTGTGTGTGTGTGTGCTTTCCTTTCACATTTGCTTGCACTCTGTTGCTAAGTCTTCAATAGTTGCCCTTTACAGTCACTACTTCTATGCCTGCTAGGTGTCTTGACTGTAGTGTGCTGCTGTAGCTTTCCTATTTTCCATGTACATTCACACCTTGGAATGCTTGCTATATCTGCTAGGGTGTTACAGCATGCAGTGTGGTCTGGCCATGGTGTGGGCCTTGACATCTATTAGGGTATTTGAGTATGCTGCTAAGCAGGCCCCAGAGACCTTCAGGTTTATCAGTTATGTGCCTCATGGAATGGTACATATCAGTGGGGTACACCCATTAAAATGTCTGGTATGCTGCAGTTGTGACTGTGGGTTAGCATGAGCATATGTATTACTACACTTTTTCTGCCATGTGAGTGGTGAATACTTTCCGGACTCCATAGTTACCATTGCATGTGTTACACCTTTCTGCCTACTGTTTGTACATTTCACATGGGGTCTGTGGGGCATCCCTGTAAGACATTCACTGTTGCTATGTCTAGGTACTTAACTATTCAAATATGGTGGTGTTGGACCCGTCATGTGTACAGATATTTGCAGGCTGTCCACATTTCTGCCTCATAATTTGGTCAGTATCTCATGCACACCTTTATCTGGCAAGTCAGTCTGGGCTCAAGTCAGAATATGGTGACAAACATTCAAGTTCCAGACTGCATACCCTTCCAAACATCCCACAAGGTGTAGACCCTGTTACTTTCTGAACTGTCTGCATTTGTTGTAACTTTATTTGTAATGTGTCCCTGGTTTTGGGCCTTTGCTCCACATATTTTATTACTTGGTCCGGATGTGTTCATGTAAGAGGTTGTGGGGTATGGGCAGTGCTTATCCTGCTGTGAGTATGTGTGTGTCTTGCAAGGTGCTATGGTGACATTATTACCTACTAGCTTCCAACTAGCATGGCTGTTTCTGTTCACACACTACTATTATGGAAATCCACCAGTTTTGTTTGTGATTCTAAATGTCATGCTTTGTGTACTACACATCTATATTCCCTTTACATTCATTCCTACTGTTAAATGATATATTTACTTTAGCACAATGTTTCTATATAAGAGTCATGGCTTAGTGGTAAGTCATGCAGACTATAGTGGCCAAGGTCCTGGGTTTGGGACTCACAGTGGGCTTTTATTTTTCATTTGAACTGAGTACAAGACCTGTCAATCAAAGTGCCTAAGGCACTTTTAAGCAGTTGTAACCGGGTTAGCGCTGGTTTGCGCGGAGCTCACGCATGCGCACTGGCGGTTAGCTCCGCACACACAAGCGCACACCCGCTTACAACCACTTAAACGTGCTTACTCTTGCGCACACCCGCGCTATTTTCCTTGAAAGAAAAGAAAATGGGGAGACAGGAAAGTGGTGAAAAAGGGGTCACAAAGAGGGTAAGACAGTAGGGAAACAAGCTTGGGATGTGCAGGAGGGATGTAGGTAAGGCCCATAGCTGCCCATTTCTTCAGCAGCAACAGCTGTGCATATGTATGTAATTTGGTGTGACATTTGAAACCTTCCACCCCTGAGAGAGGTGTCAGGACAACAATAATACTTGTTGTACAGCCAATTGGAATTGATAGGTTCCATGTCCAGTAGACATGTGTGCGGAATGGGCAGCTATGTATGGGGCGTAATTTTTTTGTGGGTACAGAGTGCCCTTTTTTTTTTCAGGTGAGAGTGGTATGTCAGGTGAAGGTAGTCGGTACAGCTGGGGAGGTAGGTTGGGTAGGTTAACAGACAAGACAAACAAGACGCATACAGGGGCGGTGTATGACACGTGTGGGGGTTACACAATTGACGGGGACGGAGGTTTGGATATCCAGAGCCCATGAGCCCACAGATGGCAACAGTGGAACTGATATCCCCACCCATAGGCAGTTGCCACTGTTCCTTCACTGCCCAGGATGGGGCTGTGCTGGGGGCTGTGTAGGCGGGGCAACTGGCATGCCCATTAGTTGCGCCACCCGTGCCTCGAGCTGGCATAGGGGCTCGAGGACAGAGTCCCGAATCTCCCTACGCACCACAGTCCGGACGCTACGGAGGGTGAGTGGTGGATCTCCTCTGGCCACACTTGCAGAGGGGGGGCGAGCCCCATCCCCTGCAGCTTTTCCACCCGCAGGTGGCACAGGGCCACCGGAGGAGGGTCCGGACTCGGCACTAGTGCCAGGTGCACTCGCCAGCTGAGGTGGGAGAGGTGGGTCCGCTGGAACCCGCCTTCCCTGTCGTTCTATGTTTTGCATTATGTCATGACAGTTTGGGTTAATGACATTTAATACCATTCACAATTAGTTGTAACAGCATGCATTAGTATTCCCATTAACCAAACACCCAGATATTCACACCATTGAACAGCGTGCATAACACATGCATAATTTGAACAGTAATACACAGTCCAACAACATGCAGGGTTGATTGATGGCAACAGGCCATCAGGTGTGGATGTATGAACAGGGCGGATGCATCAACAGACATGCAAATATATATGACCCAACAGGACAGACGTCCAGGGGTGGTAATTGTGATTGCACATACCATTTTCATGTGGAATGGGTTATAGGTGGTTAGAGGGTGGGGTAAATAAAGTAATATTAACACCTTCAAATACAAATACATATGCTGTACATTTCTAATAGCTACAGTTATATACACACTACTGTTCTAACTACAGTGTCCTATATGTTAACTACTTAACCTTGCAGATGGAACTGTTACTGCAACATCAATCTACATTTTATTGCTGTTCATACACATTCATATCGAGCTTTGTTCAGATACATCATCCTGTTACCTGTGCTTTATATACTTGTGGACAAGTGTGGATGTTTGGTATATCAGACAATCATCCTATCTGCGTATTTCAGACTGGGAGAAACATATCCAGATGTTGGTGTACACATTCCACATGCAGCAACACTTTGAACAGATTTTGCTGTTTGGTTCTGAGTCTCACATGCATTTAATTCTGTCCTAACTGCAGTATGGTTTATTCAGGGGTTATAACTACTGTATTGCTGTATTCCTGACACTTTCTCACACTCTCTCACTTGCTTTCATGTTACTATTCAGACTGGTACTTCTAGGCTTTATTGACATGTTTTAACAACAGTTATTACAGTTCTTTCCAGCAGTCTCACTTCTGTCATGTTTCAGTATTTCCACAGGGATATATTTCACACATGTGATTTCATCCTCTTCTGCAGCTATACTTTACATGCTGCTGCAGGTTGTGTACTATTTTCTTACAGGCAGGGCAGTTTTACTCAAAATATATGTTGGACAGTGTCATGTTTAGTTTACACTTACAGGCTGGGAACTGTTGTAATCAGGCAATACTTGCATACACTTTCACACTGTTACTTGCAGATTTAATTCCTTCCTGGCTACACTGCACTCTTTTGCTGACTGTCATACATTTATATATCTTTACAGTTACTAGTAGTGGATTACTGACCTGCCTGGTGGCGCAACCGCACCAGCCTATCGGCATAGGCTCTGCGGTTCGCAGAACGGACACCTGCAGCTGTAATATAAATGAAGTAATATTGGAATACACATCTCCATAATTTCAGGTAGTTTAACTTTCTACATACATAATTAATTGTTACTTACTCAGTGGTGGGGCATTGGGTGATTGCCGGGCCTCCTGGATCCAAAGGTTCAGTTGGTCCTGCTTGCGTCTCTTCAGGTCCGCATGGTGGTGACGGACCTGCTCACCTGTCCTTGGAATTCCTGTGGCACTGGTGAGTTCATGAGCCAACTGGTCCCACGCCTCAGCCCTGTCGCTCCCCAGAGGACCTGGCCCTGCATGAGTTGGGCCTCATGGTTGTGGACTAGGAGCCAGGCCATGTACCTGGACTCCTCAACACCCCACCTCTGCGCTCGAAAGCGACTACCCTCTCCTACACCTGACATTCTGCCTGCAGGTCTGTTCTACAATCGTTTATGCTGTGTATTCCCGCCTATGGGGCTTATATAGTCCGTTTTTCCCGCACATATCTGTGATTGGCCAGTTTGGAATTGTATCAACTTCAGTAAACCTGCATTGTCATGCTGTAGTTTGTATTCATTCCTATATATGAGCAATTATTGCATTTCTAAGTACTGCTGTCATGGTTTAGTGGTTCTGTACCTTGACTATGGTGTATAGTATGCTGGGTTCGAACCTGGCCACTGCTTTTTATTTTTCATGACTGTCTAGACATGTTGAGGGGTGTGTCTGTGTAAAGGCAGTTTGGATACGGCTTGCTCACCGTTGCCCGTCGGTTAGCTTGTTTGCTTGCGCGCAGCTCGCGCAAACGGGGTAAGCTGGTTTAAGCCTCATTTGGCTATCGGCACGCATATTCCGCTCAGCTCAGTTAGGAGCACATATATTTAGCATGGTAAACCACTGCTCAGCTACGGGCACTCAGTTTGCACCAGTTGGACCAATGCTTATCTACGGGCACATACACTCACTCTGTTGTACTGTAGCTCAGCTATGGGCACATCTGACAGTTTATATTCATTTCTTAGCTCACATTTATTCAATATAAATGGGATATTTCGTTGCATTTTACATATATTCTGGTTTTATGTGTACATATGTGTCAGGGACTTGTTTCCTGCTTATTTTGCAAAAAAAAAAAAATTTGTGTTGTGGGGGCTCGAACCATGAATGCCTGCTCTGCAGCCAGCATCTCTACCGCTACGCTATTGCTTCCTGGCTTATTTTGCATATTTAGTTCTTATATGCTTTCCCATTGACTGCTAACTGTAGCTGCTTACGGGCATGCCAGCATAATGGCGCACTCACGGTTAAACATCTTTACAATTTAAAAAAAATATGACATGTTAATTTATATTTCTTTCATATGTTTATGGTCTGTAGGGGCATGTGTTGTGTTGTGTTTATTCACATTTCCGTGGACTCTGTTGTGGGTGTCTACTTTGGGCACTTTTAGACTTCTGGGGGCGTGTCTGCTTGCAGGGCTCAGCCTACGGACACGCCCCCTACTGTCTTACACGGACCGTGTTAGACTTAGGTGTGATTCAGCATGCTCTCATGAATATGCAGAGCATGCTGACATCACTCCGTTTAACTGCAGCCTCCGTGTAAGAGTTATAACTCTTACACTGAGGCTTCGTGAATCCTGGGGATAATCTTTAACAAATGCTTTGGATCAACGCCTTCCACACGCTAAACACTTCCGAGGACTATGCTTGAATGTTGGAGACTGTCTGCTGATCCATATGCCTCTCCAGATGACAGTTTACCTTTTAAGTGGTTGGAAAATAATAATTACTTAAATGCTTTGCTTAGATCGCTATCTGGTCTAGTGGGACCATTTATCTCGAATTTAGGTGTTCCAGGGATCCCCGGACTGTAACAACAGGTACAGGTTTTAAATGTTACTCACCCAGACCCGGAAACACAACAATAAACTTCCACTGAAGACCTATTACGCTACGTTATTCCAGGAAAGCACAAACATCACTAACATCGGTGGCTGGGGATGATGGATCTATGCAATGATTATGAACAATGGTACTAACTAAACTATTATGCCTATTAGAGCGAGGGGTAATGACTTCATAGTTTTGGCCTAAACTGATAATACAAATAGGCAGAACCTGAACTGTTCTAACTTGCCCTGCAACCATTCACCTAGGCTATTGCTTTTACATTTAATTATGTTTATAGGTTCCAGTTGAAGTTTATTATCCGCTCATATACCAATGGTTTAAAGAGGATTATATACTCTACTAGACAAATGCTTGAAGAAAAGCATATATAGTCAAGAGTTCAGTGGGGGTAGGTATAATGTAATATCACTCCGTGGACTTATTATTTTACTACAATATCTACTCTAACGAACAACACTTATACCATATCCTATTATAAATGTATTGAGTATTGTATAGGGGTACTCCCTGAGATTAATTTAATAATCACACCCGGATACTTTAATATCTACCAGAGGAATACTAGCTAAACTCTAAGGGTGTCTAGTATTAAAATCCTCTAGAGGACTATACATAGAACTGCTAGAAAGTGCTGAACTTCATGTATATGGTAAACTCTAGTATAGTTAACCACTCTCTTCATGTAAACTCACGGTGTTCGGAAGCTATTTGGATAAGATAAGTAGGGTTTTTGATGACTTGTTGGGGAATCAATCCAATGGTGTATATTGATTGTAAATATTGTTGGTTCTTTATTACACTTTTATGTGACATCTGTTTAGTAAACATATACTTATTTAGTGTACATAGTTTTGTTACTCTCTCAATGATAGGGAATTTGTGGCTAGGCATGGGGTTAGAATTGAGAGAGTTATGTGCCATTGCTTTATATATCACTGTTTACTACAAGTCCACTGAAATATATTCCCTTTTAGTTATTCTACATTCCAAATACCCTCATATGGTTACTCTGTTCCTATTAAAAAATGGATAAAATTTGGAATATTACGTCTTGGAATGTTAGGGGGCTTCAAATGAAAAACAAAAGGAATTTGGTATTACATCTACTTTATAAATCCCAGGCAGATTTGTGTTTCATACAGGAAACTCACATGAAAAATGATGAGTGGAAAAAAGAGAATAATAGAAAATGGGTTAAGGATATTATTTCATCGGGTATTTCTAATAACTCCTGGAGGGTTGCTATCATTATTAAAAAATCTTTCAAACCTACGATTATTGACAGGGGAGCTGACCATGAAGGCAGATGGTGTTATTTTACATGCCTATCAAATGATTTAAATAAACCTGTCCTATTCCTAAATGTATATGGCCCATGCTCAGGGCAACAAGACTTTATTATGAAGGTCTATAACCTTTTACTTAAATTCCCAAATCATATGTTTATTATGGGGGGGGGATTGGAATATGGTAAGTGACCCTAACATAGATCGATCAAGTAAAGCAAAAGTCCTAAATTTTCAGGATTCCCTAGCCCTGAGAGAGTTGATACTTGATTTTGATTTGATTGATCCTATCTCATTTGATTGTGACTCTGGGAATAATAATGGGTTTACCTATTACTCAAAGTGTCATTACTCTTGGTCACGTATAGACTTTTTTCTAATATCTAACATTTTAACGAACGGACAAATCAAATTTCGAACTGAACCCAGATTTTTCTCAGATCATTCAAGAATTGTCTTAGAGATAGGTCTTACTATTAATCCAACCCCAACATACAAGAACTATAACTGGGTACTAAACAGTAATTTACTAAAAGAGCAATCACTAAATGAAGAAATTACCTTCACTTTAAAAGAACTTTTTTCCCCCTCCCGAGATAATGACATCCCCCTTGATATTAGGTGGGCGGCATGTAAAGCTGTGATGAGGGGAATCTACATCAAGAAGGCTACCTACCTTAAAAAACTAAATAAAGAGCAGGAAAATAAACTAATATCAGAAATTAAAACCTTAGATGATAAGCTTTTAGATAGCTACTTCCTAGATATAGAAAAACAATTACATACCAAACAAAATGAATTGCTGGAATTCCAACATTCTAACTTTTCTCTTCAAGAACTGAGATATATTACTAAATACTCTGAATCCTTACAAACACCATCCAAAGCTCTTGCCAGATTGATAAAGTGTACGCCCAAGTCCCCTAGAATCACATTTATTAAATATCGCAATACACTTTATAAATCAAATGCACAAATTATTCAACTATTCCACCAAATATACACAGATATGTATGCTACCAATAACATGCTACCCCCTCATGCTGAGATGAAGAAATTTTTAGCTAACCCTACTTTCCCAAAACTAACTAAGTCCCAGGAGAATACCCTCTCAGCCCCGATAATGATTTCAGAGATCCACGGAGCTATTGATAATCTTAAATTAGGGAAAGCACCTGGCCCAGATGGTTATACCCCCGAATTTTATAAAGCATTCAAAACTAAAGTGGCTCCCATCCTGCTTCAACTTTATGAGCATATCTCATTAAATGGAATCACTGACTGATATATTAATCACTCTAAAACTATTCTAATTCCTAAAAATACTCTAGATGCCTCTAACATAAATAATTATAGACCAGTCTCTCTTATGAATGTAGATATAAAGATTATTTCAGCCATTTTAGCTATTAGGCTTAAAAAGGTGATGCATACTTTAATTTCTCCAGAACAGATAGGATTTATACCCAACAGACATACCTGGGACAATACCCTAACACTAGAAGCTATGATAAATATTACTAAAAGAGAAAGAAACCCTAGATATGCTTGGGTTCTAGACGCCAGTAAAGCCTTCAATAAGGTAAATTGGAATTTTTTGTTTCTAGTATCGTCTTCCTTTAACATCCCACCTGATTTTATCAACACTATTAAAACACTATATCATAGCTCTTACATGAGGTTATACATAAACAGGCAATACTCCCAACCGATAAAGATTGCAAACGGTACCAGACAGGGGTGCCCTCTTTCACCATTATTATTTAACTTATACCTAGAATCCCTCTTTTTGTTTTTAACCCAGAAAACATACCATTCAATTCCCAAAATGTTTAACACCAAGGTTAGCTTAACCAGTCTTCGCTGATGATCTGAACCTTTACTTTGAACACCCTTTGACTGACATGAGTACGTTAGAGAGGTCCCTGAATACCTTTGCCTCTATCTTGGGCTATCAAATTAATCAAAGTAAATCTTTTATTTTCCCGATCAATCCCTTGTCACATAAAAATTATCTATTCCCAGATGTGTCCTCTCGTGTAGCTTATTCCCTTAAATATCTAGGAGTCTTTTATGACCACACCTCTTCCTCTATTCTACAGACTAATCTATCAAAAACATGGCTTTCCATCTCCATGGACATTTCAAGATGGCAACAACTAAAACTCCCCATGCTTACTAAAACCTCTATCATTAAAATGAATATTCTTCCTAAGCTTCTCTACCAACTGAATGCCTCCTTTTCTTCCACCCCAAACTCTTTCTTTAACAAAATACACAAAAATTTCGCAAAATTTTTATGGCACCCTAAATTGGTCAGAATCTCATATCAAAGACTCACCCCGCCAAAAAATATGGGGGGGCTAGCAATGCCTAACCTACTTTTATATTATAAAATTATCCAAGCAAACAGGATTCACACAATCGCAAATTATCAGCCAAACTCTCATACTTGGTCTCTGTTATGGGTCAAACTATGGTATAATTATACACTAAACAACTACCTCAATCCAAAAGCTCTATCCTTTTTAAATAAACACAACCTTAAAAAGCTAAAGTTACACCCTTCCTTGAAGGGATTAATTAAAACCTTTCAAGAGCTATTCCAAAACATTAAACTAGGTAATGCCCTCCTCCTCTTTCAACCATTTCATTTTAACCCAAATGTTAACTTGAATGGTAAAATGATTAATCTGAACGATCTCCTGTTAATTAAAGACTTTACGTTATGGGATATACATAAATATAACCACCTAACCTTAACAGATCTGCGTATGGTATGAGGTTTACCTAAAAAATATACCACTATTTTGAGACAACTTAGAGAGCTCACCATATCAATACTTCACAACTCTCCTAGTACTGAGGAGGAACAAAACCAGGTGGCCACCATACCTCAAAACTTAACTAACAAGAAAAACATGGTTTCAATGGCCTACAGGGCCTTCTCCACCTTTTTAAATCAGGGAAAAATCATATTTGCAGACTACTGGGATCGACAGGGTGCAAATCTCCTGATAGAACAGAAATCTCAGGCTATAAAATATACTCTTATGTATTCGCCCTATAAAAAACTCCTTTATACACAATTCATGATTGTAAACAATTTATATCTAACCCCAGTCCACTTAAATTTGATCCAAATCACTCCTCTGCATGCTCCTGCTGCTCGTACCCACATGCAGACATAATGCATATACTGTGGTTTTGTAGATACTCACAAAGTATCTGGTATTCACTTAAGGTCCGCTTAGATAAAATGGGATACACAAATCTACACTATCGTGGGAATTGGCACCATTACATATTACGAATATCTATATGCCTAAAGTTAAGTTCCATGCCCTAATTATTCTTTGCCTTCTGATCAAGTTTTATATTACAAAGCACTGGCTGGATCGCTCTAAATTATCCTGGAGTGATTTTAAGGCACTGGCTATCCAGTACATCAGCTCCCATAAGTTGCTATTAATTAATCTTTGTAAGCGGGCCTCATACCAGAAAGTATGGGACTTTATCTTTCTACTCCTGTCAAATGATTAACAGTCACCCCCTACTAAATACCTTAACCCACCCCTCCTATTCTTGATCTTTTAACATGCCTACTAATTCCTCAGTATTCATTTCCCGTATAAATTTCAAACTGGAAGAATTGAATAATCAATTTCCCCCATCCCACCAGAAATATATGGATGTTTTAAGGTGAATTGTAGTATGTTAAGTACCTATCTGATATACTTTATTGCTATGTTTTATAGATTTGCTTTGTTAGTATTGGCACATATGTATATAAGTTGTATTTTGAATCACTCATATTCACCTAGCGGGACTAATTCATCATATTTGTAAGAATGTTTATATTTTTGTTTCCTTTTTTTCTTTTCCTTTGTCTATGTAAATCAATAAAATTGTGTTTTATAAAAAAAAAGAACAGAAAACTTAATAAAACAAATGCAATACTGGAATACTATGCAAAAATAGATGTGACCAAAGCTTAACTAAAGAGCTTTAAATCAACATTAAATGCAGAGATGACTGATACTCAGAGCACTGCACAACAGAGAAACACTTCAGCTAACTACAGATGTTTGTAATTAAGAGAACAATGATGTGCCTCAGCTACGCACACTACTTAACTGCTGCTATTCACATTTCAAAGGAATTCTTTGGTAACCTTTAACAGACCCTAGCCAAGAACTTTTAAAAGTACAACAGAACAGAATACGTATAACCAAACAAATGTAATACTACAATAACATACAAAATGCAAGTCATCAAAGCTTAAATACTGAGCTTCAAATCTAAATTACATGCAGAGATGACTGATACTCAAAGCAATGCAGACCACACAAACATCATATATATATATATATATATATATGTGTGTGTGCGTGTGTGTGTGTGTAAGCAATGTTACATTTGCATAGTTCCTATACAACATGAAAAGCTGTTTGTGTGTGACAAGTCTGACAGTAATAATCCACATTAATGCTACGTTATGTCATAGTACATCAGTGTTTCTCACCTGCCATAATTTCACAGGCTAACAGAAAATAACATACTTCTCTGCATCAGGTGTACATATCTGCCTGATGTGTGTGTAGTACTGGAAGTCATAACATAGTTAAACACTTTTCCAATTTCAATTTAGTAATTATAATCAACCTTGTAATTATTTGTTTGAATGCAATACAACCTGTAGCTGTAGACATTTATGTCTGTTTGATGCACTAGAACTAAGATAATACATTTGTAAAACAAGTGCAGCCTAGTTACTTGACTTTTTGCAACTCATGTCTGTATGTTTGAGGCTTCCAGCTTCTACTATTAATGCATACATGTGCACAGTAATACTTGATGTACATTTCTGTTCTTTGTCAGTATGGGACAGTGTGTTTACACTCTTGCAGCTCAGTCATACCTCTCAACCTGTTAGAGCAAGACATCTGGACAAAGGCACACATCAGTGTGTGTGGGGGGGGGCAAAGTCCAGAAAATAGTGACACTATAAATCTGGCTGTAGCACGCTTAGTTGCTAGCAAAGTAGGTTTTGCATGCACAAGAATACTCTGAAGGATATGACATCTGACATTCAAATGTATGCTATTATGTTATGACTTCAGTCTTTACTGATCTGCTAGTGATTTGCCAGACAAAACACAACCATATGAGGCATTGACTACAAATATGAGGCAAACATGTGGTCAGTCTGCAAAACTCTAGAACATTGAAAGGTATGAGCTCAGTATATAACATACAGTTCAACACACACTTCTGCACCAGTTGTTTACTATGTGCATACCCAATATAGGTCTCTTACATTTGTAAGACAAGCATATGCATCATAGTAGCATTCACATGTGACATATGAATATTTACAACATCCCAGGTAGCTGGCCTGGCAGTGTTACAGTCAGTAGTGGACAACAGCAGACACTCCAGTAGTAGTTATATGTGAGCTGACCTTTGCTGGGATGACTCAGGGGCTAGAGCTGTGATCTATGTCACTGCAGACAGAGCCGGCAGGAATGGCCGTAGGTGCTGGACAGCAACTTGTCAGTCCAACAAGTCTTGTTGAGACCTGTTGTTTAACTTCCTATTTTACATTATTGCATCCCCCTTCTGCATTCCATTGGATGCTTAATTGATTGACATATCTGTTATAGTGCTGAAGAGTTTTCTCAGAATAATGCAAATGTTTAGGTTTGTGTAGTCACAGTCTGTCTTTGTGTAGAAAGGTACAGATCTGTTTTACATAGGTAGCAGCTTGCCTTTTGCAGGTAATGCTCATGAGTAGGTGATGGCCTGTCCACCAATTGGTGTCTCCCACTTGCTAATTGCATCAAAAAAAAAGTGTTGTCTTTCCATTAGCCAATGCCATAGCAACACAGTGCTATAATTAAGTCCTTCATATGGGCCTTGCCCTTTTTCCTTGCCTGTGAGGAGGACATTATGGAGTTGTGGGAGTTACAGCTTCACAGAAGGTAGGTGGAAATACCTCTTAGAATAAGAAATGTGGAGAAAGCCCAACAAAATGGGGGACAAAGTTCCAGAATTTGGGACAGATTGTAAGTATTGCTGTTATAAAGTTAGAAGATTGCTAGATTAACAGGGTTTGTCTGGACATGCATTTTCTGCATGATTTGAAGTCTGATAGTGATATGTATATGACATACCTCTCAACTGTCCAGATTTCCACAGAATGTCCAAAGGTTTGCCTCTTATGTTTGATCTGTTCATCAGACAATTTCTGTTTTTGACAAATCAGTAAGATAATGTGAGGATTGAAGTCACTAAATGATGACATCCATTTTGTTTCAGACTTCATAGCCTTCAGAAAAGCTATGTTACATCAAACACTGTAACACCAGCAACATTTTCAGTTTATAACACCATTATCTTAAGATATGTTCCTATTTTGGCCCTCTGTCCCCCAGGTATATCAGGCTTTGTCCAGATGTCTTGCAGTAAGAGGTTCAGATGTATGGTATATCATTATTTAGTGACTTAACTCCTGATATCATCCCAGTGATTTACCAGAATCCTAGAAATGTTATGAGGCAGTGGCCATAAATATGGTCCCACACCCTGGATATTCTGTGGAAATCTGTACAGTTGAGAATTATGTATGTCTGGCCATTGTTAACAGATTGTCAAGATTGTGTAGCAGTGTAGTATGTAAATGTTTGGCTGAGTAGGGAGAGCGGCAGATGTTGGGCTGAGTAGGGAGAGGGGCAGATGTGAGTGTCATAGATCCTTTTCTATCTGTCTGTGCATGCTGCTGCAGTCACTGGTGGTCTATCAGCTGTATATGTTTGTAGGAGCAGATTGAGAAATGTCCTGTAAAACTTCAGGATTTCAAGTACACTGTAACTTGGGGCAGTATATGTAGGAGTAGTGTGTGACTGGTAATCAGGATATGTTTTCTCAAACAGTCGTTATACTCTAGAGTTCAGTTGGCTTGCTGGTATGTTGCTGTGACTGTGGTGCAAATGGTTGTGGATAGACAATTTCTCACCCATGTCTGTTTTTCCCTACAGTTATATCCTTGTAGTGCATGATATATTTGCAAATGCATGAGTAATTCCCCAGAGCTGATTTGGGGTGGTGTTGTGTTGGTCTGACTGTAGTTCAGAAGGTGCTGGGTGAAATGGTTGGCAGCTCTCAGTGCTTTTCCCCTTCTGTTACATGACTCCAGGCATACCTCTCCACTGTCCAGATTTCTATAGACTGTCCAGATGCAAGTCTCATATTTTTGGTCTGCTCCCCATAACTGTTGTGGATTTCTGACAAATCACTGGGATGATGTGAGCACTGACATCACTAAATGATGACAATAATTTGTGTTTCAGACCTGAAATCTATCAGAAAATATATGTTAAAACAAACCATGGTACTTTAGCAACCTTCTAAGCTTATAACATCCATATTTCAAATCTGTCCCTATTGTTTGGCCTTTATCCCCCCACTTGGTCAGGCTTTGTGCAGATGTCTTGCACTAAGAGGTTGAGTATATATACATATATATATATATATATATATATATATATATATATATATATATATATATAAAACTTTGCTAATTCCACAGGTTTTGCTAATTCTCACAGTTCATGTGGGGGAGTGGTAGCTGCTATGACTACAGTACACAGGGTCCTGGGTTTAAGGCTTGCCAGGGATGTGTATGTTGCCACTTATGTTAAATGACTGTAATGCATGATATGTTTGTAAAAGCATTGCAAATTCCCACAGCTCAGATGGTGTAGTGATATGTTGTTGTGATTAAAGTGCACAGGGCCCTGGGTTCAAGACTTGGTAGTGATGACTGTTTTTCACTAATGTTAAATGACCATAATGCATGATATGTTTGTGAAAGCATTACAAATTCCCGCAGCTCACATGATGTACTGGTATGTTGCTGTGATTATAGTGCACAGGGTCCTGGATTCAAGACTTGGCAGGGCTGATTATTTTGTTGCTGGGCAGAACAAAGGCTGATTGAGACAGAGTGATTAAAGTACTTCTAAGCAGTTGTGAGTTTGCTTGATTTTTGCACAAAGCTAAGTGATGCTAAGAGATGCTTAAGTCCCCTTAACTTCACTTAGTAGTGCTTATTCCCTCTTAAACCTGCGCTAATTTTAAATAAAGAAAAGAAAAAAGGGTAATAGGAAAGTGGTGAAATGGGGGCAAGCAGGGGGTAAAACATTAGGAAAAGCAGCTAGGGATGTGCAGGATGGGTGTAGGAAAGGACCATAGCTCTACATTTCTTCTGCAGCAACAGGTGTGACTGATGTGGAAAATTTGGAATTTGTAGCCACACACCCCACAGGGAGGGGTGTTGACAACACACATTTGTAGAGTAATTTGAGTGTAGATTGATTACATCACTGGACATGGGGGCAAAATGTTGAGCTGTGTATTGGGCAATGATTTTTTTGCGGGACAGATGCCTTTTTTTAATTAAGGTGAGAGTGGGATGTTGGGGGAGGGCTGTAGGTTTGTTTGCAGAGGTAGATTGGGTAGGATAGGTTGCATTCACAGATAGACAAGATGCATAAGACAGCAGATGGGTGGTATATGACACATGAGGGGGGTAAACACCTTGGACAAGGAGAGTGGTTGGGAATCAGAGGCCCATGAGACCCCAAATGGATACTGTGGGACTGAGGTCCCCACCCATGGGCAGTCACCACTGCACCTTCATGACCCTGAAGGTGGCTTTGCAGGGGGCTGGACAACAGGGGCAGCCTGCCCATCAAGGTGCGCCAGGCGTCCCTCCATCTGGCTCAGCCATCCATCCAACTTGGAGTGGATTATGCTGCACACCATACCCTGGAACTTGTGGCCGGTGACTGGCTCCTCTGTGTGCCTGGGGGGATGTGGTTCCACCCAAAGGTGGTGCAAGACCAGCAGAGGAGGAAGTAATTCTGCCTTCTCAAACCTGCTATGGTGTTGAGGTTTTCCAAAATATATCAGGTAGTCATGAACAAAACATTTCAAAATGAGTTATAACAGCATGCATGGGTGTTCCAATTAACCCAAAACAACAGATTTGAAACAGTTGCATAGCAAACAGAACACATGCATAAATGGAACAACAGCAAGCATTGTAATAGAATGCCAATTACATTGATGAATACATGCCACCAACAATGGTATTTGAACAAGGTATGTTAATATGCAACCAATTAAATATATGATCAATAATAGAACACAAGTCCCAACATTAGGTTTTGAGAAAAACATACCCATAGTACATGAATAGTAATTAGTGATGCAGATGAGGGGTAGGGGGAGAGAAAAAAGTCCATTAACAACTGTGTAGGCTTCTATTTTTCACAATAGTACTGCTCAATACTCTACAGGTCTGCCCTCACTTTACATCTACATATGGCCCATAGCTTCTATAGTACATACAAACTGTCAACCTGTAATGGTACAGGGAAGATTGTGACAGCTATGGGTACATTACTAGAGGAGGCTTGTACATGTCAGGGTTACATATCTGACAAAGAAGGGGTACCCTGTACTGATGTTGTGTGAGTGTGCTACTGGCATACTTCACCTGGATTCTTATCTGTGTCCAAGGTTATTGGCAACAGTGACCACTAGCTCTGACAGTGTGACACTTGAGAGACATGTATTGGGAAGAGTGCATGGTATATGTACCTATCCTGCTGTCATTTGCAGACATGGGGTTGGACAGTGGAACAGCTGTACATGGTGTATTAGCATACCCTTCATACAGCTACTACAAACATTTCTTTACCTGTAAGACCTGTGGAGAAAATATCTGTTACCACTATCTGACTGTTTCTACAAATATTCAAGATTTCCTGAGTGCATATATGCACACATGTCAATACCACTCCCTGGATTTAAACCATGTCTGGTTGTGCTAAAATGAATAACAAAACTATTTATCATCACACTGAGCTACTGGGGGACTGCTGTTTTTTGTTTGACTGATTTCTGTCTAATACTGTGTGGGTTGGACAGTCTGACCTTGTAATCCTGAGATTCATGCATGACAGATAGTTGGTGTACTGTGTATTAATCTTTGAAATAATTAAATCTGGAAAGCAAAGGTTTACACAAGGCAATGCTGCAGGGGACACACTATAATACATTAGACTTTACTATTCAGGGTTCATATCTTAGTGTATAACATATTTCATATTTCATTTATATCTTGTTTTACCGCTCCACAATCTACTGTTTTGCATAATAGCTGGTTCTCAGAACAACCTCAGTTAATTCATGCTGTCACAGCCATATTTGCTGTGATGAACCTGTACACATTTTATTTCTACATCAACATACCAGAGTAAACACAACAGTTTGTGGTATAAGTCTTTATTTTATTAATATGACACAGTGCTTTACTACTATATATCCTGTAGATCAATATTAGTCTGGCAAACTTTATTTATTCAGTAGACACATAACAGTAAACAATATGCTCCTTCTTATTTATTGCACTATATACTGCAAGATAGATCTGTACTTACCAGCCTGTCAGCGCAGCCTTGACCATCTGTCATCATGGGCCTCCACATTGCTAGCCCTCTCCACTGCAGCTGTAGGGGGAAAAACAAACATTATGTATACCTGTCTATCACATACTTAGGCTAGAATTCGGTACAGCTATGGATGGGATACTTACAAACTACTGGAGCATTCATTGCCTGTGCATCTTGGATCCACTGTGCCAGGAGCACCCCCTTTCTATGCTTGAGGTTGGTGTAATGATGCCATACCTGCTTACCAGTTTGGGGGATTCCAGTAGCACTGGTGAGATCATGTGCCAGATAGTCCCAGGCCTGTGCTTTGTGAGCCGTGGTACTGGCCCTGCAGCAGTCTGTCATCATGGTGTTCAACAAGGAGTCCAGCCATGACCTTGTACTCCAGAATGCCACAGCACTGTGCCTGAAAGCATGCTCCTTCTCCAACACCAGACATGATTCCTGGTCAAATCAAACTACAGCAGGTCCTAGCTGTATTTCTGCCTGTGCGGTTTAAATAAGGCCATATGCATGCCTTTTGCCATCATTGGACCATTTTGAAAATGTTGAGCATAGCTTAGCAGTGCACAAATCTGCTAAGCTGAGTTGAGCAGTGCTTAAAGGGGAAAATGCTGAGCAGTGATTAACAGTACACAAATCCCCTTAGCTGGGCTGACTGCTGCTTAGAATTAATGTCTAAGCAATGCTCAAACCAGTTGAGCAAAGCTGAGCACTGCTACGCAATGCTCAGTTTTCATTTAAAAAAATATCAGAATTGTAAATTAATTAATCATTACTGACATATTATTCAGTGTATATGATTTACTTTACATGACACCCCCTATGTGCTTTCATTACATTACCTTGGGGTGTGACTATACTGTATGGGACATTTGTGTATACATGGGTGATTTCACATGTTATATGCACTGACATTCCATTTTGAACCAGCTACACTTCCCTGGTTAACAAATATCAATTACTACATAATTTAAAATAAAAAAACTAATTTTATCAATGCTTTCCCATGTAAAAATAAAGGGCTGGTCTTGATATCAAACCATGAACTGCTGCATACAAAGCCAGGACTCTAACCACTACGCTATCTTGCTGTTGAGAATTTTAGCTATACATTTGTATTTAGCTCCTATGAGATGTTTAAGCAATGCTGAGCAGAGGGGCGCAATGCACAAACCCACTCAGCTACACTTAAACTTAACTTAGAATGGAAAAAAAAATTAATACAAACATTTATTTACATGTATTAATACTAATTGTAATTCATATTTGGTAATGCACTACCTGTCATTCTGTCAACTCTCTAAGTCACTATGGAAAATATCAGAATTGAAGTCACTACATAATGGCATACATTTGAGTTTCAGACTTCTAATCCTTCTAAACATGTTATGTTAATACAAACCCTGTTCCTCTATCAACTTTCTAAGTTTGTAAGGGCAATATTTAAATTCTGTCCCTATTTTTCCCCCCATCATTTTACTCTTTGTCCAGATTTTTTGCTCTAAGAGGTTGAGAGGTATGCCCCAATCATTTTAGGCTTTGTACAGATTTTTGCTGTAAGAGGTTGAGATGTATTTTAGGCTTTGTCCAGATTTTTTGCTTTAAGAGGTTGAGACGTATGGAAAGTGCCATACAACACTTTGACAATGCAGGGTGTGTGTGTGACAGTACCTGTCACACACCCCCTGCATTGCTTCCCATTCAAATTGCTGCTTTCAATGTCCACAGACACTGAAAGCATTTAGAAAGTGCTGTATAGCACTTTCAGACTGCAAGGGGCGTGTTGGATCTGTGAGCACTACTGAAACATGCCCTCTGCACTTATTCAGTGTTCGTGTCCACAGAGCCATTCTCAGTAGTGCGCCTTCATTAATATGTAAGGTGCACTGCTGTTAAGGCTATGCAGACATGGACACCATTCACTCCATGTAGGAATATCACTATTCCTACACGGAGTTTATTGAATCCTGGGGAAGGAATATGTAAATGTAGCCAGAGGAATAAAAACGATAAATGAGAAAGCATAGACTTAAGAAGGAAAGAGAATAGTAATATAGTCAGGGAAAGATCATATTACTGTGAGAACATTTTATAAAAATGTATCTGAATGATGGGTGATATTTAAGGAAAAATATAGAAAAATGTTTTTTTACAGTGGCAGTATGATGTGAAAAAAGTAGAAAAAGAAAAACATAAAAGAAAGTAGACTTTAGAACATAATGATAGAAAGTACTTACACAAAGTAAAAAGAATTATATGAAAGAAATCAAGAAAAATGCAAGGATTGCTATATAAGCAAAGATATTTTTATAACGAAAAAGAAAATTATCAAGTTACTTAAGCAGATTACTAAAAGAAGAGGGTAAAGTAGTGATAGAAATAAATAATGTAAAAGGAAAATAGAACTCAGGAAAACTTTATGAATAGTGTAGTACAATATGTGCAAGAAAATTTTAAAGAAAAAAAGAAGGTAGTGAAAAAAATGTAGAAAGTAAAAAAGCTAACAGAAAAGGAAAATGAGTTACAAAAGGGATTTCTTTAAATGAACTAGATAAAGTATTATGGCAAGTAAATATAAATTTGTCTCAGGCCCAGATGGAATAGGATATGAAATATATAAAATATTAAGGGATTGGCAAAAAAAAAAAATATATATATATATATATATATATATATATATATATATTGAAAGATTTTGAATGAATGGTTAAATGAATGTTTTATGTATAAATAATTATGCAGTTGAATACTTAAATTCATATGAAGGAAGAAAGATAGAAGAGAATTAAAAACTGGAGACCAGTAGTATTGAATAATAATGATTATAAGATCTTTATAAAAACAATTCAAAAGAGATTTGAAATGGGAAATATTATGGAAGATGGCATGTATAGTATAAAGGAGAAAAGCTGTCAAGAATTATTAATGATATAGAAATTGTGGATGATATTATGAAGAGAAAAGAAGAAGAAGTAAAAATCATGATAGGAGACCTTAAGGCATTTGACACAAGTGAGCATGAGTTCTTATGGGTAATAATGAAAGTATATAATTTAAGTGAGAAAGTTAGGGAATTATGTGTGTCAGCATATAGCAATAATAAAGTAAAAATACTTGTAAATGGCTGGTTAAGCCAAGAGGTTCATATGAAGAGTGATGTAAGACAGAGCTGTCCAATGAGTTATATACTCTCTGCGTTAGTTGGGAATGTGATAGTATGTGAAATAAATTACAAAATTAAGGAGGTGGGGTATATAACACCTGAGGGGTTAAGAATTCCAGTTCTGTTACTATGACATGATAATAATTGCAAAAATAAATTCAGATAAAAGAAGTAATAATTTGAACAAATGAGTGTTTAGACATGATAGGGTGGCTTTAAATAAAGATAAAAGTAACGGTTTAGGTGATGTAGTAAAGATCAGGGTATATATTTTACAGTAAAGAAATGTCTGTGTTAGATATAAAATTTGGGAATAAAGATGTAAATATAATTCATTGGAAAAAAAACAATAGAATTAATAAAGCAGACATGTTTTTTTTTCTGAAGAACATAGAAATTACCACAAATGTTATGAGAAACAGACCAAAAATATGAGGCAAAAATCTGGACATTATCTGAAAATCTGGACAGGTCCATGTGGTGCTTCAGGGAAGTCAACTTGGACATGATGATGCAAACATTCTTGAAGGCCCAGAATGACCTGGAGATCATTCCCCCTCCCTCAGCTCCTTCTCCAGTCTCTCCTTCAGTACTGATGATTCTGGCTGTTATGTCCATCCATATGGTTCCATTGTTGGTGCCAACAGCCTGGCTGCCTTCGACACAAACTCTGTCCTTCATATACTCAACTCTGGCTCTGACAGAACTATCTGCCTTCTGGAGCTTAAGGGGTGGGGTCATCTCTGAGACTCTCAGAACCATCCTTTTCCCTTGGTGCTTTGGCCCTAGACAGCTCAGCACCAGTCTTCTCCTAGGTTTTCAGATTGAGGAGGGTCCTTCTCCAGTCATCCAGACTTGGTCATGACATTTAAGGTCACGGAAAGGATTCTGTCATGCTCAAGAACTAATACATCACACTCAGTGTCTGACCCAGCTTAGGTTTCTCATCTTCCTGGGACTTCTGTTTTGTATCTCCTGGTTTTGGAGCAGACTACAACTTAAAGCCTCTAGAAGCCCCAGTCCCAGGGCTCCCCTGAAGCTTCTTTGTAACATTGGTGCAGCCTTCAAATATAGGGTCATGAGCACTGGACAGATTTGGGAAGTGCACATATGCATCAGCCACATTCCATGCACTAAACTGTATGGCACACTTGACTAGGCTTCTGAGGGATTTGATCAATGAAGTCTCTACGTCACTGGTGTCTCAACCAACATCTGAGTGTTGTAAATCCTTGCAGACTCATTTGGCCACCACACTGTTTGTATTAAATGTATCCAGTATACATGCATCATCTTGCCAACACAATGGATGGTATCGGGTAGCAGACACCAACATTGCAGTGTTCTGACATGCCTGGATGTTCCTGTGTAATTTTGCAGAGTGCTTCAAGGTGACCTTCCTTAATCCCTTTGATGGATTACATTTTGTTTGTCCATAAAGGCAAGGACACACTGACTAGGAGTGAACAGAATGGCAAGATATTGTCTGCCATTGGATTTTACTTTTCCTCCCCTCAGAGGACTTTTTTCCACAACTGGGAAGGAACAACTGTTTTTTTTTTTTTTTCCAAATCAAAACTTGCTCAGGATGTACCAGGTGATGGTGTCCCTCATGTTATCATGAACTTCAATGGATGCCACTGCCACAGGGGCAGGATGATGTGCAAAATCAGGACTTTAGGAGTCCTTTCTCTGATAAGTCCTTCCAGTGCTCCTGAAGGTTTGCCCAGTTGCTCCACCCTGGAGGCAGTCAGGGGGCATCTGACTATCCACCTTCAGGAGGTCATCACATTGGATGTGTGGTTGTTGACAGTTGTTTCCTGAAGGTACACTATTCCATTTCAGTTTACCCCAACTTTAAGTAAAAGATCCTTCCAGACATTTCACCCCATCTGTGAAAGGACGCAGCATGAGAGATTTGAAAGCTGCTCACAAAACAAGTCATCCAAGAGCTTCCATCAGACCAGAAAATATCTGGCATCTACTAAACAAGAACCTCAGGCAGATTTTGAACCTAATAAGTTAAATGCATTTATCAGACAGACCACATTTTGGATGTAATGGTGTAGTCCATTCTGCTTGGACTGAGCACAGATGATTGGATGTGCTTGGTGGACTGTAAGTATGTTTACTATCACTTAAAAAATAGCAAGACATTCCAGGAGGTTCCTATGCTTCCTGCTGGGAGCCAGTCACTACCAATTTGAGCACTATCCTTTGGCCAGAACACAGCCCCCTAGATGTTCACCAAATGTATGCAGTGGTAGTAGCTTGGCTCATGATACGAGAATCTGGATCTTCCCATACCCAGAAAACTGGCTCCTTATGATGACTTCAGTGGCACTGCTGGTTCATTCGAGAAACCTTACTCCATCAGTGCCTCTTTTTGGGTATTACAGTGAATTTCAACAAATTCAACCTGGAACCAGTTCAAGGTGTGGAGTTTATAAGCTCCCATCTGGACACGATCAGTCAGATGGGTCTATATCGCAAGCACGGACGCTTAGGTTGTCAAATATGGCATGATCAACACCAAATAAGTGAACCACGAGTACACCGAATGCTGGAAACCATGAAATTCAAAATCCCAATTCGGCATAGTCGGCCCTTCTGCGGTGTAGCTCCGTAAGGTTAGTGTGCGATAGTTACGGACCTTAGGGTTAGGGTGCAGGTTAAGGTAAGTGCATAGAAAGTAATGTATGCAAGGGTTAGTGTAGGTTTAGAAGTAGGGTTTAGGTTAGTGTATGTATGTGGTTTGTTTATTTTGTTTGGGTTGGTAGTATGTAGCGAGCGGTGTAGTGAGAAGTATGTTTTGTTTTCATTAGTGGGTGGAACGGTGTTGGCCAAGCAAAAGTATTCGCTGATGTGTTTTTCTGCATTGTGAGGTTTCAATGACTTGTGCGTTCGCTGAATAGGTGTCGATCATGATGTATTCGACAACCTAAGCATTCGCACATATAATATAGACCCCAGTCAGATTGCCAAGTTTCCTCTCTCAAGGTTATCTCTATGTGTTCAGACCCATTAAATACTACTGCTTCAGAAGCCATCGCCTTATTTAGGTCTGCACTTTCTCATCCTGATGGCCACTGCAATATCCCTTCTTCCCTTGGCTAGGATCTACATGAGGATTCTTCAGTGGAATCTTTCTGTTTAAAGGTCTGTGATGACTCACCCAATGAATTTCTCAATATGTCTTGCCAAGGTCTGTCATCATCGCATCTCATGGCACCTGATATTGGACCGTGTTTCCACAGGATGTCCATTTGTTCTTTCCCTGCCTGCAGTCATGGTGACCATGGATACTTCCCTTATGAGGGAAAGACAGTCCAAGATGCCTGGTCCCAGTCAATGAACCATCTGCATGTCAACATGTCAATGTTTTTGAGAAGAGAGGGGTTCTCATGGCATTGCAGGCTTTTCACAACTGCCACCTCAAAGGTGTGATTTCAGTCCAGACTGCAAACATGGTAGTGCTCTTCTACATCAAAAAACAAGGGGAGCCCAATCTTATCTCCTGAGTTGAGAGGCCATGAGGATGTGACAGCAGGTGATGTCTTCACAAAATTTTCTTGTTGCAATGCACAACCCAGGGAAATCCAGCATTCTAGTGGAAAAACTGAGCAGTTGCATTCTGATGCCACAAGAGTGGCCCTTCAATCCATCACTGCAGTGCAGATTTTCAGCCACTGGTGCCAGTCATGATGTGACCTATTTGCAGCTCCTTACAACATGAAATGCAAAAACGTTTTTACTGTGAAAGGACAGTCACCAAGGCCCGGTCTATTTTGTGTTTAGCCTCTGAGTCTCATTGCAGAGTGACTGTAATTCTCATAGTCCCCTTCTGGCCCACACAACTGGGGTTCCCTTTTCCAAGGCCTCATCTAGATTAACTGCCTTGGGTTCTGGACCCAGCTCCATACCTGACTTTACATCCTTCGGGATAGCCTCACCAGAATTTGAAATTCCTCAGGTTGTGCACTTGGTTCCTCCACTTCCATTGTTGGCTATAGATCACAAGCTGTCTGAGAATTATTAATGTCCTGTTTTCATCCCAAAAGCCCACCATAAGAAAAGTTTATGATAGTAAATAGAAAAATACCATTTAGGTCAAATTTAAGGATTTGGATCCCTTCTCTGCCCATTTAAATAAGATATTGGGCTTTTTAACTGGTCTTTTCCAGTCTGAGTCTACCTGCTCTACTATTAAGGTTCAGCTGGCAATCATTTCCCATTTCTGTGTGGTCAGGACCATCTGTCCATAGCTTTTCTAAGGTTATCTAAAGCCTTTATGAAAGGTACTTTACTGCTCAAACCTCCTTTGAGGAACCATGGTCCATAATGTGATTTGTTCCTTCTTGTATAAGTCTTATTTAAATGGGGCACTCTTTGATCCTGCTGACATTGTGGACCTAAAGTTTTTTTTATTGAAAGACTATTTTCTTAATTCCAGTAACTTCCACCAGATAATTTTCTTAACTTTAGTCTTTGTCTTGTAGTCCTCCTTACCTTGCTTTTCACAAAAACAGGGTTTCTTTGTAGACCTATCCATCCTTTCTGCCTAAGGTGGCATCTCAGTCAAATATGACTCAATCTATTCAGTTGCCAGTATTCTTCACAAATTTTTGTAGTAAAGGTGAATACAGTCTTCGCAGTTTGGACTTTCATTGCCAAATGAGATTTTATATGGACGGGACCAATGATTGCATAAAATTGGACCAGCTTTTTGTACCTTTCTCTTGAGCTAAGCTTAGTAATCCAATTTTTAGGGTCAATTTGTCCATATGGCTTTCTAGCTGCATTTCATTTGTATACACTATTAATGGTTTATCTTTAACTGCCAAACCAAAAGCTTATTCTGTCAGAGCAGCATCTACTGAAACAGCCTTTTTTTTACCTGTGCTTCCTTAGATGATATTTGTTGAGCAGTTATCTGGTAAAATGCTCATACCTTTGTGTCCCATTATAAACTTGACTTTCCATCTAGATCTAAGGCTTCTTTTGGCTCCTCCATTTTGTGGAGTAGTCTTTCCTGTTACCATAGAGTTTCTCTGGCTGGAATCTCTGTCTCATGGGTTGAGGTGGATGGACACGACAACATCAGACATGAAAGCCATAACACTAAATCTATGCCTTCTTCCATCCATGTCAACCATCCCTCTCTCTATCCCCCTACTAAGTTATCACTGAAGTTGGTGGTTCTTAATGGACAAAACAGACTGGTTCAAAGTCTCTTGTTGCAGACTTTTCCAGTCTTGGTCTCACTTTTTATTAGGTAACTTGAGCAAACTCAGTCTGAGGAGACATAGGAAAACACAGAATTATAGGAGGAGAGTTCGGGCTTTGGAGCCAAGATTCTGAAGTGCCAGTCTTAGATCCAGCTGGATCTGATAACCCATAGGTTGAGACGGACAGAAGAAGACAACATGGATCTAACATTATAGTAACATAACTTTCATGTATTGCTGCTCAACGCTAGGAGCTTTAACAAAAAATTCTACTCCCTGCAAGTACACTGGATAACATTGATAAATACATCATTACAGAGACCTGGTTCAAGACAATTGAGCACCTGGTCAGTGTAGGGTTTCAACACCTACCACACATTCAGGTCCATTGCACTAGATGAAGCCACTGAAGGTGGTGGGGTCTACATGTTTGTACACAATACTTCACCTCCAGACTAATTAGGCAAGATAATCTCAAACCCATCAACAACACCCATTATCACATCATGGCTTTCTGTAGGACCTCCTATATGTCCCCCTTAGCCCATAACTCCTACCTAACTAGTATGTATTCCTTACGAATTAAACCAAACATCATTCTCCTAGAGTCTTCAACTATCTCTCCATTAACTAGGACACATGTAAATCCTCTAACATGTATGTCCAGAGATTTTGTACTTCATCAATACAAACACTCTGACTCTATAGGCAGTGATACAAGTTCATACAATCAAAAAAAGGACTTACTTGGCTCACATTGCAAGCACAACTGGACTGTCCATGCATGTGGGGGCAGATTAGGTCATACCCCATTTGATGTACAAGGTAGTGCTGCAGGAAGTGCGGTAATACAGCACAAAAGAAAGTAGGCCACATCAGCCTTTTACAGCATGTAGTAGAACTTTACATTCAAGGTCTTAGTCACAGAACACTCATATCAAAATCCAGAAGTTTCCCAGCATCTGGTAGATCACAGCATTGCAGTAGCTCAACATCAAGCTCTCACTCCAGGACTTGCTGTGCATCGCTAGAACCATCTCCCATACTATCCTTAGAGGAACATTGTGTTTGTCATCTTAGGAATATAATTATATTGCAGACTGGAAGGATAAAATTTGCATAGCCTTTACCTTCGGGCATGAATATCAATGCAAAACTACTCACAACATATAGAAAACATTGATGATACCATGCAAAAATTAAGAAGGGGGGCTTTTGATGTGGTTCTGCAAAATATTACTTCCAGTACTATAAATACTGTTCTACATACTGTTTTGTGGTTACTGCAGGGGGATGAACAAGTAGGCTCATGCATTTTCTGCTGTGATAAGTCCTGTCAATAAAACTAGGACTGTTGTCACTTTAACCTCAGCACTGCACAAATGACTATTTACTGTTCTGAGGATATACAGGATTGATGTCTATGATCTAACTAATCTGATGTGCAGTCCAATTTGAGTATGTACCACACAGCAATGGCCAGCAGTGCGTGCAGGACACCTTATAAGTGAGGTTGGAATCAATGTTCAGTAAAGAAAAGCAGGACTACTCACTCGGTTGTCATTTTGCAAACAAATGTCTTTAGTGTTCTATCTGCACAGTAGAGACAACAGAACACATCAGAAAGATAACATTTATCTTTCCTTGTGGGTAACAGAGACCTCTTCATAATCTCTGAAGTGAAAAGTTTCACCTATATGTACTGCCTAACACATTCCTTTATGTTGCTAATCGCAATCAAGTCTGAAAAAACTGACAAGATACTGAACACTCCTATTCCATCCTTGCTGCACCCAAAAAGCACTGCTGAATTAGTTGATGTGAGCGTAATACTTAAATGAATCCTTAGCTCTTTTTATGCTTTTACCATTAATCTTACAAGCTCACAGTTAACAGCTAGGCTTCTGAGTGGTGGTATGATGATATTTAAAAAAGCATATTATGCAATCAATTAATTCTATACAATAAATACAAAACTGTCTGATAGGCATTGATAGTAGGCCAAGCATCATATAGCATAGTGCACAGGTAACACTATATAAATCAAGTTTAACCTATGTGATATCACAGTAAGGGTATCACTGCCAGAATGTCATGGCCCATAATGGTGGACTAGATACCAGCATTTGGCTTGCTCAGCAATATGCAGTGCATGAGCCTGCCTCAAGCAGACCTGTGCTATTGCTGTCGGCCAGCCACTTTCACTAACATCACTGGTGGAAGGAGTAGGAGTGATAGTGGAAGCTGCACATGTGACACTGGAGCACCAGACCCATGCACCTTGAGACTCATCTAGACAATGGAAACAGGTTCAGACACTTGCTGAGTGACACTCCAATGTCTGGCATAGGGCAGTGTTGAAGTTTTCTTCAGCAGTTCTAGGGTTATGGACTGATGTCATCAACCAAGCTTCAAGTAGGTAGCCTGCATTACCTGGAAAAGAAAAAAAGGGGGGAGGACGTACCAAAGTAAGGGGGGTTATTACTAAGTAATACATATTCCAATGTATGCCTACAGAAATTACTGTGAATGGAAAAACTTTACAGTTATCAACAAGATGAATATGGGGTACATTACCTTGTAGGAAGAGATGGTAGAATGAACTTGTGTGCTAGATTAGTATCATTGGCACTGCCACTATGCCGGGATGACACACTGTGGATGCCCTCCCATGCATCACAAATGCCCAACATTTGGTGGAATGGTAGCCCTTCCTGTTCCAGTTCTGCACCCCCATGGTTCAAATGGGGCCCTAATGAAAATATGGTTGCAATTTATTGCACCAAGCACCTCAGGAAAATGAGCTATCCCATTGAAGCTATACATGGTTCTGCCTCAGTCCTGAGACAACACTGGTAGAGAAATATACCAATCCACACATGCCAAGAATATGTTGAGGAACTGCTGTAGCATCCTCAAGGCAGAAGTCTGAGAAATACCAAGTGTGTCTCCAGATTGTCTCTGGAAGATCCCAGTGGCAAGTATAGTGCATGCTTACACTGGTGTCCACAGTTATAGGAAGTCCATGCATCCCCACAGTATTTACTTGTGGGTCATACAGACTCACTAAATTCCTTACTATATCCCTGTCCAGTCTAAATTTATCAAGAATTTCTTGGTCAGCAAAGTTAAAATGAGTCAATCTTTGTCTGCATCGGCACCTTCTTGGCTAGCAAATGTTGCTGGGCACCTGTGGTTTTGGTGCATCCAAGACAAGCAGCTCATGATAAATAGTGAGGCTGGCAACTACAGCAAGCATCTTTGCCAACTGTAAGTTAGACAGAAAAGGTGCAATGTTCACTTTTATAAGTCATGTGTGCATAGTGCAGAGGCACATGCAAAAGACCATGACTTGCGATCAGATGGGAAAAGAGCTTATTTACATAAAATCAACACAAATTTGCGGCAGTCTTCATCTACATCTCATTACTGTTTCATTTGCATAAGTTTATCGTAAGCTAACTAAACTGGATGCTCCTACGTGCAGCCAGCCTCTATGAATCATGATGAAGCTGTGCCTTAGTGCAATCTGCTCAAAGTCCCACCACACCTAAGTGCAGTGACTATGAATGCTACCCTTAGTATTGTTATTTTCATTTATTTATTTTTGCTTTAAAAAAGTGCAGTTTTAACTAACTCTAATGAAACAGTTGTTTATTTTGTTGCAAGCTTACACAGTAAATGTTAGCAAGTGTGAAAGAAAATATATATGCAAAAACACTGGTTTCATGTCCTTGAAGCTTTAAGGTGATTCTTAATATTGAAAGCAACTGTAATAAAAATGTTGTGTTTTACAGCAGTGCAGATGTGCGTAAGCACAACTGTAGGTTCATAGGTTCATAGGTTTATACTAGGCTATCTGCCCTAAGGCATTTATAAGCCTAGCCCAAATTATTGTGGCTTACGCCACCCCTTATATGAAAAAATACTGTGCCCATTAGTTTGTTGTGCCTCTGTCCAGCAGTGACCCAGAGATGATTCCCGGGGTAAACCTACGATCTCCCATCCACAGGTCTAGATTTCTCTTGAACAGAGTCAGCGAGGTGCTCTGCCTCACATGGACCGGGATTTTATTCCACAGCATAGGGAGTCTCTGAGTGATAAATCTATCCCTCCAGCACGTCCTATTTATATCCGTGCTAAGGTTTAAGTCGCTTGCTCTAGTGGTTTTGGTGGATTTGGATTTTTGAGGTGGAGCATGTCCATTAATTCCGGGTTGGACATGGCCTTGTATGTCAGGCACATGTCACCTCTGAGCAGGCGGTATGCGACTGAATAGAGCTGGAGTTTCTTCAATCTGGCAGCATATGACAGATTTTGGAGTCCCTTTATCCTTTTGGTGAGGAACTTTTGGGGTCTCTCCAATTGCTGCAGATGTCGGGTGAGATACATCCCGAATGGGGCATTGTACTCGATCATTGGTCTGATAAGTGAAGAGTACAGGGGAACAATGACCTCACTAGATCTGGATGTGAATCCTTCATGATCAGGTGGGCAATGTAGAAGGTCTTTCTAACCACTTTAGCAATGTGAGTGTCAAAGAAAGGCCACTGTCAACCTGGGTCCCCAGGTCCCTGATAACCTCTTCTGTGCTTAGTGGATTGCCACCTATATGGTAGCTTGGGGTTACCTTGTTTTTCCCGAAGGGTATGACTATACATTTTTTGGCGTTTAACTTCAGGCCATGGCTCTGGCACCAGCTATCTGTTTCCGTGAGTCCCTTCTGAAGCATATCAGTGTCCGATGCACTTTCCACTATGGCGCCCAGTTTGCAGTCATCTGCAAACTTTGTCAGCCAAAGTCCTCCCATGTTGGCCTGTACTTCTGAGAAGTAGATGCCAAACAATAGGGGCCAAGGACCGAGCCCTGTGGGACACCACTTGTGACCGGCTTGGAGTCTGACACAGCGCCAGCAACTCTAACCCTGTGGGTTCTGTCCTTAAGCCAGTTTGCAACCCATCTTGTGACATATGGGTTTACATTTAAGCTGGTAAGTTTTTCTACAATACCGAGTGGGGTATTGTGTCGAAAGCCTTTGCAAGGTCAAGGTAGGCTGTATGGACTGCCTTTCCCTCATCAATGGCCTTGGTGACTATTTCAAGAAGTCGACCAAGTTCAAAAGGCATGATCTTCCCTTGACAAAGCCAAACTGGGTCGGGTCCAATGTCTGCAAGTCCCTATATCTTTGTTTATGAGCTCCATTATGATCCTCTCCATAGCTTTGCAGACTATACTTGTTAAGCTTATGGGGCGGTAATTACCAGGGTCCGTAGAGGCGCCACCTTTGTGGAGTGGGACCACAGTTGCCGTCACGCCACTCCTTGGGCACGTATCCTGTGGTAAGGCTGAGATTAAACAGCTGCCTTATGTGCGGGTTTAATTCCTCATTTAGCTCGTGTAGCACACAGCCGGGGACACCATCCGGTCCCATTGATGCTGTGTTTTAGCTTTAGAGAGCAGCTTTCACCTGCGCATTTGAGATGTCCGGGAGGCTACACTCGGCTGGGATAGTTATCTCTCCTTTAGGGGAGAGGGGTGAAGTTTGCACTGAACCTGTCTGCCAGTATGTTGGCAATGTCTGTGGGTTCAGTGATTTTTGTATCATTTTGGACTAATTCTGAGCATATCTGTGAGTTTCCACCCAGGTTCCTAACATAGCTGAAAAAGGCCTTATGATTGTCCTTTGAATCCATGGCAATTTTTCTCTCAAAATTGGCCTTAGTTGATTTTATGAGTGCTCGTAATTTTTACTAATAATGATCAGGGGTGACTTCCCTTTTATGGATTTTGTTCTATCATGTAATAGCTTTCTCCTCTTATTGTAAAGTTTGTTAATGGCTGGGGTCCACCAGACTGGACGTTTGCCCTTTGTGGAAAGAGTCTTGGTTTTATTTGGGATTGCCTGATCCATGCAGTCCTGGAGGTGTTCATAGAAGGCATTTGTAAGGGCTTCCGCAGCTTGGGTTGTGGTTTCCTCTGACTCAGGGGCCTTGAAGGATACCACACCAGTCTTGAGTAGTGTGAAGTTTGCTTTAGAGAAGTTCTTCACTATGGTCTTTTTTGTTTGGGGTGGGGGCGGGATGTGGATTTCCAGTGAGATTAGTTTATGATCAGATCTCACCAATGAGGGATATACTTCCGGTAATGTACAGATATTTTGTGAGTTGCTCATTATATTGTTATAATTCGTGCTTGTCTCAGGATGGCACTGTAGACAGATGGCTCCTTGTTTGAACCTTTTACAAAGTCTTCTATATATATTAAACATGACTCAGGTGTGGTAAGAAAAAGAGGGAGAACGTGACTAAGGTTTAGATCCATTGATTCAAGGGAAGAAAAGTAGTTTGGAATGCAGACTGCATCCAGTGTATGTAATGTTAGACACAATGCCTCCAGGGATAGTGATTGATCTACAAGGCCAGATTCACGTACACCTACACTAAGTGTACATGATCTGTATTCACGAACATCCCTGCCACATTTTTGTGCTGTCTATTCACTCAGAAAGATTGCACTAAGTGTACATGTAGTCTACACTTTGTGATAACCTTTATGCATCCCCTCGCTATTTAAGGCTGCAAGAAAATCAGTAAGAAAATTAAAATTAGGAGGAAAAGGGTATGAGTTATGCTTGTGCTGTCTGTTCACTCAGAGCGGTGTGCACTTTGAGTAGGCATTAATGAATCCCAGGGATTGTTTATACATACCACTTCTGTGGGTTTTAGTACTGGGCATTCAGAATGAGAATTGATAAACAGAAGACTATAAGCACTTTGCATACATATAGCTACATACAGCAGATGAACAGTGTCTCCCCAAAGAGAGCAGTATTGCACCCAAACAACAACCTATATGTTCCACTGACTCTATTTTACAAATAGCAACATTCACAAAGACTGCGTACGGAACACACAACATGATACAGTGACAAATGTGTATGTCATAACACAAAAATTCCATGGTAATGTAAACCTTGTAACAGCTGGCTCCCAAAAGAACTTACGGGCTCCTTTGCAATGCTTTGTTGGAAACTGCATGTTGGTCAGAAGTGTATGTTACTACAAGATCCTTTGAGCATCAAATACAGAATGCACTGTTACAAGGCAGCTGCATATTGGAAACTGCCTATGCTTCAACAAAGCATACTTACATGGCTATATTGAAGAGATATTACAAAAATCCTGAATGTATAACTGACCAGCATTTGAGAATTCACTGGAACTCATGTATAAATCATTGCAACACACATATCCAAAAGCATGATGTATGCTGTATAATGCTTGCATATTGTGATGGCTGCCTATAAAGTTGGCTTACTTGGATATTACAATAAAGGAACATCAATAGCAAAACAGTAATGCCATTTGAATCTAGTCAGACATCTCAGGATAATAGTACAGATTCCACTAAAAGCCCATTATATAGTGCAGGATATAAACATCAGCAGTAACATAACTGTGATTTATAGTGCAGTATAATGTCTGGAAATGGCTGCAATATCCAATAGGTGTAAGCTATACTGCAACTTGGCTTGCACATCTGTGCAAAGCATGGACCTGTACCTTACCCTCTCTAAATGTACAGATCCCTGATCACTGTATGTGGACCTACTGACAGTACTGACACCGGTGGTTGAGCCTTTTGGATACTTACAGGGTATAGCATGACTGATGTGAATGGCACACACAATGGCATCATATGCTACAGTGTCATTACAGTTTCACAGGTATTTACCCTCTTATACATTGACAATGCAAATTACACTGTGTATGCATATTTTAGCAGATCTGTAGCTCTCTGCCATGGGTCTTATTCAGCAGCACAGTTCTAAACACCAAGCAGTGACCCACTCACTCCTGAGGTGCTGCAAACCATGGTGGCTATATAGTTAATGACTCTTCAATATCTGACATGTTCAAGACATGACATGCACATAGCCCATATGTGATCATTTAATGATTACAGTTGTAACACTGCTGACTGTAAGGCTAATGCACATCTACCCTGTTTTGTTTGTGCCAACATTATTTATATACAGAATACTGTATCTTCCAAAGCCATATATTTACTTATATAAACAGATACCCTTGTGACACTGAATTGTATACTGTAGACATGCTTTGGGATACTGTGGACATGTTCCTTCAGACATGCAACATACCCACATACCTTCCCTTGCATGCCATTTGCTACAGACCCCCATAGATTCACATCTCTGATAGATCACAAAGGCATCAGCTTACATATGATTCCGATCATGTACATAGCATGCCTACACCCTGCAAACAATTGGCAGAATGGTTAAGGTTTTTCCATCCCATTCACAAGGTACAAGGTTTGGTCCTGACCTCTGTTCAATGCATGTATGGAGTTTGCATGCTCTCCCTATGACTCTTTGAGGTTTCTCCCACCTCCCAAAACATGTTGTGTATTTACATCTCAAACTCATCCAAGAATGAAGTTGTAAGTAGCAGTATAGACACTAGATGGGCCCTATAGGGGGAAGAGTTGTGTAGGCCAACTACCTTAGGCATCTACTTTGGTGCACAGGATCCTCAAGATAGGAGAACATGGATCACAAACTGTGCACCATGGCAGGGCTAGCCCCACAATGGTGTAAAATGTGGCTGTAGGTGATTTCATCATGTTGACTAATGTTGCCAAATGGGCATGGATATTTGTAGGTGAAAAGTGGGTTGAGGACCTGGCTTATTCCAACCTACACCAGGGACCCATATGAACAGTTGGAGAGCTGTATGTTCCCCTACTGGCCAGTGTGTGTCTCTGCCATAAAGCCCTGCAGCCCTGGGTCAATAAGGTAGTGGCTGTCCAGTGTCTAGTTGCCCTGCTTGGGTTATCTAGGCTAGCTCTGTTAAGTGAAAGCTGGACATAAAACAAATCAACTTGCCAAACATGAACTAAGAATTGCTGCACTCAGTGTAGGTTCACTGACAGGATGCAGCTTGGAAGTGGATGACATGATGGTAAGGAGAAGGCTGGACATCCTTTGTATCCATGAGAGAAGATGGAAGGTCAGTGCAGCAAAGCCACTTGGTTTGGGATCTAGAGTCTACTATTCAGGAGGACAGACTACAGATGGTGTGGTAATTGTGGTGAGGGAGAAACTTTAGAAGACAGTGAGGGATGCCATCAGAATTAGTGACAGACTCATGACAATCAAACTCTAGTGTAATGATAGATAAGTATTCATAATCTCAGCCTATGCTCCACATCAGGGTTGTGATAATGTGCATTCAGACAGCACTTGCAGGACCTACCAGATAAAGTACAGCAACATGAATTTGTGTTGAAAATGGGGGACCTGAATTTACATAGGACAGACAGAATAGGATATGAAGACTGCCTGAGTCCACATGGGTGGGCCAACAGGAATAAAGGAGAGACATTCTAGACTTTTGTCTGATGAATGGCTTGACGGTGGCCAACATGCGGTTCAGCAAGAGAGAGAGTCAGAAGATCACATACAAGAGTGGTCAACATGCAGCTCAGTCTTTCTCTTAGTAAGGAAAGGGCACTGGGGTAGAATCAGGTATTGCAAGTCATCCCCAGTGAAACATTTGGCCCACAGCATAAACCAATGGTTGTCATTGTGATGCCTGTGCACTGGCCTAGTAATCAAGGAGCCTCCATCCTCACCAGTAACACCAGTGAGGAACATGCACATTGGGATGATGACAAGTACCCACATAGGAAAGTAAGTTTCCCTTAAGAGCACACAGAGATCACAGTCAGTCTGGGGCTGGTTTCTCTCTCTGTCTCTCCAGATCCCCAATAAGACTCCTCATTGGCACAACTATAGGGTTAAAATCTCAGCTGAGTGGTCAAGCCAAAACCTCCAGCACCCTCTCTGTCCAATCAGTGCTTTGTGGCCCTGCCCAAGTAGCTGACACACACACACACACGCACACACACACACACACACACACACACACACACACACACACACACACACACACACACACACACACACACACACACACACACTTTGAGATTTGAATTATATACAAACACACAGACACTCCTGGGGAAGGCTGGCACAGGTTCACTAGCTATGCCCCCTTCTGCCCAGACTATACAGTAGTATTAACTGCCACCAGCCACCCTTATCAGCTGCTATAATGGCCCTTACCAAAGGGTGCCCAACCTTACTTTATAATGTTACTATTATCCAAATGGTAAGTGTTACTGAGACTTAAAGGCTATTTAGGAGTGGCTTGTACAGTATCACCAAATACATATGCAAGTACTCTCAGAGCTTAATACATCTCTACACAAACCAGTCACAATTAAAAGGTTTAAATATATTTAATAATAAATAAAAGTGCTAGACAGTACTCATTAACTCAACACAGTGACAATAGAGAGTTTACAATCACAGGGGATGTTTTAAAATAACATAGCAGGACATTCTCACATAAAAACAAAACATATCTAACTAATCTTGCTATATCCCTTTCTATCTCAAAGAGAAATGATGTTCTAAATAACTTACTTACAGAGCAATGCAAGAAGTGCTGGTGAGAGGATGTTTACAGGTCCAGAAGAAGATAAAAAATCCCCTGACTTTCTCTCTGAGATAGTTCTTAAGTTAATAATACACATTACTGCTGAATCATCTCAGATTACATCATTCTTGTCACCTCTGCCTAAGATTCCCAGGCTAGCAGGAACTTACATTTTTAATATGTCTCTGTTAAAAATACTTATCAATCAGAAGTTGACAATTCTCTCTTAGAAGCTTGCCTGAAACTGAAAGTCGTAAAACAATTACCTTGGAAACCCGTAATTACCTCTGCCTCCAGACAATACAAAGAATCCCCTAGCCTAGACATCTGTCCCTTAGCTGAGATAAACTAACTTTATAACACATCATAAAAGTCTTTACTCATCAACTTATTTTCTTAGAGTTTTGCAAGTTAACTCAGTAGATTCGAACTTGTACTATGAAACCATACATTTGCATTGGCATGTAGTTTATACACATTTCTGCTCTTTTCCAGCAGTGTGCACTGTGGTTACAATCTTGAAGCTCAATACAGAACATATACCCTGGGATTCAATAAACTCTATGCAGGACTAGTGTTATTCCTGCATGGAGTGGTTCATGTCCATGTAGCCACAGCAGCATACCTCTCAACTGTACCAAATTTCTAGGCTTTCAACGGTTTTGTGGTCCAAATAATGGGGTGCCACAATAGTGGCACCCCTTAAGTTCTGATTTTACCAGCTCTGTTTTTGAATTTTGTGGCCTTTTGACATGATGTCATCATGTACGTGATGATGTCAGCACCATTAGCCTGCCAGCCTGTTGGCATTAAGCTTAAGTGTGAGCATTTCTGGTATCTGTGAGGAAATTATGAGCTGAACCATTATACAAGTTTTTGCTGCATTTTACAAGGGAATTGCTGGAAGGGAAACAGGTCAGGATGAAGAATTTAAAGCTGTGATGTGCGAATTAGAATAGGATGAAGAACTGGCAGGTAAAATTAGAACTTAACCAAGTCCCAAAGTGTGTATGTGAATTATGAGCCAAGCCATTATACAAGTGTTTGCAAGCCAGTCCCAAAGTGTGTGTGTGAATTATGAGCCAAGCCAAGCCGTTATACAAGTGTTTGCAAGCCAGTCCCTAAGTGTGTGTGAATTATGAGCCAAGCGAGCCGTTATACATTTGCTGGAAGGGAAGCAGGATAGTGTGACAGTGCTATAAACACACAAAAATCACACACATTTTTATTTCTTCTTTATTGAACTGTCAGTTTTGTAGCTACTAAAATAAGAGGAAAAAATATTCAGTTATAAATGATATACGCTAGAAATCCGAACAACCCAAAATAACCAAAGCAGCAGAAACCAGCTGTACATTAATTTTTAAAGGGATAACCTCTTTCTCATTTACGTGTATGATAAGTTGTATTACATTACTAAAAATCGAATTGAAAAGTACAGTTTCATAGTACGAAAATGGTATCTATATCTTCAGCTGTGTTATCATCCGGACAACCTGACTGTTGACATTAGTCACGGGGGATTGTTATTCTTCAAGAGAATTGTGTATCAACTCTAAGTGCTTTAAAAGGTTTATAAATATATACGTCTTTATTTACCCATCACTTCCCATCCTTTATTTCTAAATGCTTATTTAGAGACTGACATCTGCACTTTAATTATTTTAAAAGCAGAATGTGGTATTCACCCCTCTATCCCGTCAGAAATAAATGTCCCCAGTGAAGACTATTTTATTTGCTAGTTTGTTTGAAGAAATACAAAACACACAGTATATGTGCGAGCCGTTACAGCACTTAATAAGGGAATTGCTGGAAGGGAAGCAGGATGATGTGTGTGTGTCTTTACAAGGAAATTGTTGGAAGGTATGTGTGTGTGTGTGTGTGTGTGTGTGTGTGTGTGTGTGTGTGTGTGTGTGTGTGTGTGTGTGTCTTTACAAGGAAATTGCTGGAAGGTGTGTGGGTGTCTTTACAAGGGAATTGCTGGAAGGTGTGTGTGTGTGTGTGTGTGTGTGTGTGTGTGTGTGTGTGTGTGTGTGTGTGTCTTTACAAGGAAATTGCTGGAAGGTGTGTGTGCGTGTCTTTACAAGGGAATTGCTGGAAGGTGTGCATGTCTTTACAAGGGAATTGCTGGAAGGAGTGTGTGTGTGTGTGTGTGTGTGTGTGTGTG